>NC_088876.1:30363539-30563535 GCF_032884065.1 Artemia franciscana | reverse complement strand
AAAGCCAAGGTTCGAACCTGGAACCTGGAACATAACGCTTTACCAACTCAACTACTCCGGCTTGAATACATTTACCTTTTTTAGTTTATTTTTATTTGTTATTTTTCTTTTTCTCCTTTATTTTTCAGTTTTTTTCCTTTTAGTTTTTTTTTTCTTTTGTTAGTTTTTTTCTTTTTTAATTTTTTTTAGTTTTTTTGTAGTTTTTAACTTTTTTAGCTTTTTTTTCTTCTCTTGTATTAATACTAAAGCCAAGGTTAGAACCTGGAACCTCTCGGACCTAGAACCTGGAACATAACGCTTTACCAACTCAACTACTTCGGCTTGAACACATTAGTTTTTGAATTGGTATATGATGAATTTGATGCAGTTTTTTACCTAGTCTGACGACAGTCGATGGACAAACAAACAACTTATTTTTATATATATAGACTAGCTGTTGGGGCGCTTCGACCCAACACCTAGTTGGTGGGGGCGCTTCGCGCCCCCCCAAGCCCCCAAGCGCGTAAGTCGTTACGAGCCATATTACTTACGTGCCATTGTAGTTGTGTCCCTGTGTCCCACCTGTGAATATAGATATATATATATATATATATATATATATATATATATATATATATATATATATATATATATATATATATATATATATATATATATATATATATATATCTATATATATAAAAATAAGTTGTCTGTCTGTGGATCTGTGGATCAGGTGACGTCATGTTTCTGTGTCGGCTGACGTCATGAAATTAGTTGTCGTCATTTTTGTTTTGACGATGCTTAGTATATTGTAAAACACATTAATTTGGTTAATAATATACCATTTAAAACACCAAAATGAACATGCTGGAGTAGTCACTCGGTGAGAGAGGGTGTCAGAACGGAGAATGAAGGTCCCAGGTTCAAATCCTGGTTAGGCTAAAAAAGGTAAAAAACTAAAAACTAAAAAAAACTGAAAAAAACTAAAAAAAAGGCAAAAACTACAGAAAAAACTAAAAACTAATAAAAAAATAAAAAGCTAAAAAACTAAAAAAACTAAAAAAACTAAAAAACTAAAAAAACTAAAAACTAAAAAAAAACTTAAAAAAAAGGAAAAAACTGAAAAATAGAAGAGAAAAAGAAAACTAATAAAATTAAGAATAAAAATAAAAAAAAAATAAAAAAGATAAAAACTAAAAAAAAAGTAAGAAGAAAAAACGAAAAAAAATTAAAAAACTAAAAAAAAGGCAAAAACCAATAAAAAACTAAAAAGAAAAAAAGGAAAAACCGCGCAGTTAGATGAAGATCCACCTGGACAGCGAGAGTCAAAACATATCAAAACTGAAAATGATAGCGATGATGATTGGGTTTGGGATTTTGACTTGGATAAGGTCATCAATGCCTACCAGATTTTAGTTAAAAAAAACAAAGAATCGGCGATATGTATTTCATAGTGAAGCTGAAAATTAAAAAAGAAAAAGAAAACTGAAAAAAGAAAAAATGTAAAAAACATGACGACAGGGACACAGGGAATATAAATGACGACCAGGACACGCTGAAAAATAAAAAAGAAAAAGAAAACTGAAAAAAGAAAAAATATAAAAAACTAAAAAATACTAAAAAGAAAAAACACTCAAAGAGAAATTACAGACCGGGACACTCAAAGAGAAATTACAGACTGGGATACCGGGACACAAATGACGACCGGGACACAGGGAATATAAATGACGACCAGGACACAGTTATTTAAGAATATCGTTCAAACACAAATTTTTAATTATAAGAAGACCGTTGAAAGAGAAATTTCTAATTGTAAAATGACTGAAGAACCTACAATGGCAACACCTGAGGAAGCTGCTCAAAACGAATGTATTCAAGCCGAAGTAGCTGAGTTGGTAAAGTGTTATGTTTCAGGTTCTAGGTCCGAGAGGCTCCAGGTTTGAACCTTGGCTTTAGCATTAATACAAAAGAAAAAAAAAACTAAAAAAGGTAAAAACTACAAAAAAACTAAAAAGAAAATATATATATATTTATATTTTATATATATATTTTCTATATATTGTCTGTCTGTGTAACGATGACTCTGGTCAAACATTTTCAGATCAATTGCTGGCAATCGGAAACGGAAAGCTCCCAGTAGTGGGAAAGCCAAAAATGTTGTATATTCGCAATTTTTACGTAGTTTGAAACACATATATAAATCTATCTATATTCACAGGTGGGACACAGGGACACAACTACAATGGCGCGTAACTAATATGGCGCGTAACGACTTACGCACGCGGGGGGGCTTGGGGGGGGCGCGAAGCGCCCCACCAACTAAGTGTTGGGGTGGCGCGAAGCGCCACCCTAACAGCTAGTATATATATATATCTATATATATAAAAATAAGTTGTCTGTCCGTTACGCCAGATTATATTTTCTATATATATAAAAGAAAACAAACTAGAATGTAAAAACTGGAAATTGCATAAATATTTCGAAATATTTTGACAATAGATTAAAGTAATTCGAAAAAAGAAAAATGGTAAAAAACTAAAAAAAAACTAAAAAGAAAAACTAAAAAAAAAATTAAAAATTGAAAAAATAAAAAAAAGAAAAAACCCAAAAAGAAAAAACATAAAAAAATAAAAAAGATAAAAAACTAAAAAAAAAGAAAAAACTAAACAAACTGGGAATTGCACAAATATTTCAATATATTTTGACAATATATATAAAAATAAGTTGTCTGTCCATTACGCCAGATTATATCTTCTATATATATAAAAGAAAACAAACTAGAATGTAAAAACTGGAAATTGCATAAATATTTCGAAATATTTTGACAATAGGTTAAAGTAATTCGAAAAAACAAAAATGGTAAAAAACTAAAAACAAAACTAAAAAGAAAAAACTAAAAAAAAACTAAATAAAAAATTAAAAAAAGAAAAAAACTTAAAAAGGAAAAATGTAAAAAAAATAAAAAGGTAAAAAACTAAAAAGAAAAAAAAACTAAAAAAAACCTAAACAGCTAAAAAAAAAGAAAAAACTAAAAAAACTGGGAATTCCACAAATGTTTCAATATATTTTGACAAAAGATTAAGGTAATTCGAAAACCTTAAAACAGATACCCAAAATTTTAAGGTTTATTATCAATAAAAAGAAGAAACTTAAAAAAGAAAAACTAAAAAAGAAAAAAATAAGAAAAGAAAAAACTAAAAAAGAAAAAAAACTGAAATGAAACTGTATCTTTATATCTATATAAATGACGACCAGGACACTCTAAGAGAAATTACAGACTGGGATACCGGGACACAAATGACGACCGGGACACAGGGAATATAAATGACGACCTGGACACAGGGATACAACTCCAACGGGGACGCCGGGGGCACAGGGGGATATATAGATGACGACGGGGACACAGGGAATGTTCGATTAGCAATCACCATCAACAAAGCTCAAGGGCAATCGTTAGAAAAATGCGGTATAGATATGAATACGAATTGTTTTCCCATGGACAATTATTATGTTGCATGTTCAAGAGTTGGTAAACCTGACAATCTATTTATATGGACAGACAATAGGACAGCGAAGAATGTTGTATATTCGCAAGTTTTACGTAGTTAAATATATATCTATATATATAAAAATAAGTTGTCTGTGTGTGGATCTGTGGATCAGGTGACGTCATGTTTGTCCGCATATGACGTCTGAATTATTTCACACTAATACAAAAGAAGAAAAAAACTAAAAAAGGTAAAAACTACAAAAAAAACTAAAAAGAAAAAAAAACTAAAAAAGCTAAAAAACTAAAAAAAACTAAAAAAAGGTAAAAATCTAATAACTAAAAAAAAACTGAAAAAAATAAAAAAAGGCAAAAACTACAAAAAAAATAAAAACTAATAAGAAAACTAAAAAAGCTAAAAAACTAAAAAAACTAAAAAAAACTAAAAAAAGAGAAAAAACTAAAAAAAACTAAAAACTAAAAAAGAAAAAAACTAAAAAAAGGAAAAAACTGAAAAATAAAAGAGAAAAAGAAAACAAAAAAAATATGAATAAATATATATAAAAATAAGTTGTTTGTGGGTTATGTCTGTCTGTCTGTCTGTCGAGTGACGTCGTGTTTGTCCGCATATGACGTCTGAATTATTTCACACTAATACAAAAGAAGAAAAAAAACTAAAAAAGGTAAAAACTACAAAAAAACTAAAAAGAAAAAAAACTAAAAAAGCTAAAAAACTAAAAAAAACTAAAAAAAGGTAAAAAACTAAAAACTAAAAAAAACTAAAAAATCTAAAAAAAGGCAAAAACTAAAAAAAAAACTAAAAACTAATAAAAAAACTAAAAAAGCTAAAAAACTAAAAAAACTAAAAAAACTAAAAAAAGGTAAAAAACAAAAAAAAACTAAAAACTAAAAAAGAAAAAACTAAAAAAAGGAAAAAACTGAAAAATAAGAGAAAAAGAAAACTAAAAAAATATTAATAAATATAAAAATATAAATATAAATATAATATAAATTAGCAATCAACAAAGCACCGAGACACAAATGACGACCGGGACACAGGGAGTATAAATGACGACCAGGACATAAGTAAAAAAAAAAAACTAAAAAAACTAAAAAAATGGTAAAAACTACAAAAAAACTAAAAACTAATAAAAAAACTAAAAAATCTAAAAATCTAAATAAACTAAAAAAGAAAAAAAGAAAAAAGGAAAAAAATAAAGGAGAAAAACAAAACTAAAAAACGAATGTATATACAGACCGGGACACCGGGATACAAATGACGACCGGGACACAGGGAATATAAATGACGACCGGGACACAGGGACAAAACTACAATGGGGACGCCGGGGGGCACAGGGGGATATAAATGACGACCGGGACACCGGGACACAAGGAATATAAATGACGGCTGGGACACTCAAAGAGAAATCACAGACTGGAACACCGGGACACAAATGACGACCGGGACACAGGGAATATAAATGACGACCGGGACACAGGGACATAACTACAAAGGGGACGCCGGGGTGCACAGGGGGATATATAAATGACGATGGCGACTCAGGGAATGGTCGATTAGCAATCACCATCAACAAAGCTCAAGGGCAATCATTAGAATCATGAGGTATAGATCTGAATACGGATTGTTTTCCCATGGACCATTATATGTTGCATGTTCAAGAGTCGGTAAACCTGAAAATCTATTTATATGCACAGACAATGGGACAGCCAAGAATGTTGTATATTCGCAAGTTTTACGTAGTTAAAAACATATATATATATATATAAATATATATATATATATATATATATATATATATATATATATATATATATATATATATATATATATATATATATATATATATATATATATATATCTATATTCACAGGTGGGACATAGGGACACAACTACAATGGCGCGTAACTAATATGGCGCGTAACGACTTACGCGCGCGGGGGGGCTTGGGGGGGGGGGGCGCGAAGCGCCACCCCAACAGCTAGTATATATATATATATATATATATATATATATATATATATATATATATATATATATATATATATATATATATATATTTAAATACGTAAAACTTGCGAATATACAACATTCTTGGCTGTCCCATTGTCTGTGCATATAAATAGATTGTCAGGTTTACCGACTCTTGAACATGCAACATATAATTATCCATGGGAAATACAATCTGTATTCAGATCTATACCTCATTATTCTAATGATTGTCCTTGAGCTTTGTTGATGGTGATTGCTAATCGAACATTCTCTGTGTCCCCATCGTCATTTATATATCCCCCTTGTGCCCCTCGGCGTCTCCGTTGTTGTTGTTTCCCTGTGTCCCAGTCGTCATTTGTGTCCCGGTGTCCCAATCTGTAATTTCTCTTTGAGTGTCACGGTCGTCATTTATGTTTCCTGTGTCCCGGTGTCCCGGTCGTCATTTTTGTCCCGGTCGTCGTTTGTTATATTGCCTGTGTCCCGGTCGTCATTTGTGTCCCGGTGCTTTGTTGATGGTGATTGCTAATCGAACATTCCTTGTGTCCCGATCGCTTTTTCTTTGAGTGTCCCGGTCGTCATTTATATTCCCTACTAGCTGTTGGGGTGGCGCTTCGCGCCACCCCAACATCTAGTTGGTGGGGGCGCTTTGCGCCCCCCAAGCCCCCCCCGCGTGCGTAAGTCGTTACGCGCCATATTAGTTACGCGCCATTGTAGTTGTGTCCCTGTGTCCCACCTGTGAATATAGATTATATATATTTTTAACTACGTAAAACAACGAATACACAACATTCTTGGCTGTCCCATTGTCTGTGCGTATAAATAGATTTTCAGGTTTATTGTTGTTTCCCTGTGTCCCGGTCGTCATTTGTGTCCCGGTGTCCCAGTCTGTAATTTCTCTCTGAGTGTCGCGGTCGCCATTTATATTGCCTGTGTCCCGGTGTCCCGGTCGTGATTTTTGTCCCGGTCGGCATTTGTGTTCCGGTGTCCCGCTCTGTAATTTCTCTTTGATTGTCCTGGTCGTCATTTATATTCCCTGTGTCCTGGTCGTCAATTGTGTCCCGGTATGTAATTTCATCAGTTGACAAACATGACGTCAGTCGACAAACAACTTCAGGACGCATACAGCTCAGTCCTTATAATGATGTCAGTCGACAAACATAACATCAGTCGAGACACAAACATGACGTCACTCGACACACACACACACAGAGACAACTTATTTTTATATATATAGATGTCTCAGTGTCCCGGTCGTCATTTGTGTCCCGATGTCCCGGTCTGTAATTTCGTCAGTCGACAAATATGACGTCAGTCGACACACAAACATGAAGTCACTCGACACACAGACAAACAGACAACTTATTTTTATATATGTAGAAGACTAGCTGTTGGGGTGGCGCTTTGCGCCCCCCCCCCAAGCCCCCTCGCGCGCGTAAGACGTTACGCGTCAAATTAGTTACGCGCCATTGTAGTTGTGTCCCTGTGTCCCACCTGTGAATATAGATAGATGTGTCCCCGTCGTCATTTATATATCCCATTGTGCCCCCCGGCGTCCCCGTTGTAGTTGTATATTCCCTGAATCTCGGTCGTCATTTGTGTCCCGGTGTCCCGGTCTGTAGTGTCATCTTATAATGACGTCATATACAAAGCCTTATATACTTATAATGGCGTCATATGCAAACCCACAAACAAACAAACATGCCTACAAACAACTTATTTATTTATATATATATATATATATATATATATATATATATATATATATATATATATATATATATATATATATAGTTTCTTTTTTAGTTTTTCTTTTTTTTAGTTATGCAGCTTTTTTTATTTTTTAGCTTTTTTTCTTTTTAGTTTTTTACCTTTTTTATTTTTTACAAACAACTTCATGACGAAATAATGCTCAATCCTCATAATGACGTAAGCCGACAAACATGACATCAGTCAACACACAAACATGACGTCAGTCAACAGACATACAACTTATTTATATATATAAAATATGTTGTCTGTCTGTTATGTCTGTTACACTATGTCTGTTACGCCAGATTATATCTCATCTATATATAAAAATCACTTGTATGTATTTTTGTATTGAGGGTTTGCATATGACGTCTGAAAAATAAAGAAGAAAAAGAAAACTGAAAAAAGAAAAATGGTAAAAAACTAAAAAAAATTAAAAAGAAAAAACTAAATAAAACAAAAATAAAAAAAAATTAAAAGAAGAAAAAACTTAAAAGAAAAAATGTAAAAAAAATAAAAAAATAAAAAGGTAAAAAACTAAAAAGAAAAAAAAAGAAAAAAAGCTAAAAAACTAAAAGAAGAAAAAACTAAAAAAAACTGGGAATTGCACAAATATTTCAATATACACTCAAAGAGAAATTACAGACCGGGACACCGGAACACAAATGACGACCGGGACAAAAATGACGACCGGGACACAGGGAATATAAATGACGTCCTGGACACTCAAAGAGAAATTACAGAATGGGACACCGGGACACAGGGAAACAACAACAACGGGGACGCCAGGGGGCACAGGGGGATATATAAACGACGACGGGGACACAGGGAATGTTTGATTAGCAATCACCATCAACAACGCTCAAGGGCAGTCATTAGAATAATGAGGTATAGATCTGAATACAGATTGTTTTTCCCATAGACAATTATATGTTGCATGTTCAAGAGTCGGTAAAACTGACAATCTATTTATACACACAGACAATGGGACAGCCAAGAATGTTGTATATTCGCAAGTTTTACGTAGTTAAAAATATATGTATATATCTATCTATATTCACAGGTGGGACAGAGGGAAACAACTACAATGGTGCGTAACTAATATGGCACGTAACGACTTACGCGCGCGGGGGGGGGGGGGCTTGAGGGGGGCGCGAAGCGCCCCCACCAACTAGGTGTTGGGGTGGCGCGAAGCCCCACCCCAACAGCTAGTTTTTATATATATAGATATAGATATAGTTTCTTTTTTAGTTTTAATTTTTTTTAGTTTTGCAGTATTTATAGTTTTTTTTTTAGCTTTTTTTTCTTTTTAGTTTTTTACCTTTTTATGGCACTTGGTATTAACCAAGTGACATATAGCAATCGCAAATTCTGTCGGTCAATGTTCATTCTAACATTGACAGTTGGAAAAATCACGTGCCAAGCATGCTAAAGCTCAACAATTTGTAATAAACATCAATATTTAAATATCTATTTTAAGGTTTTCGAATTACTTTAATGTATTGTCAAAATATTTTGAAATATTTATGCAATTCCCAGTTTTTACATTTTTAGTTTCAGTTTTCTTTTTCTTCTTTATTTTTCAGACGTAAATACATATTACAGAACCTAAGTTTTTTTAACTAAAATCTGGTAGGCATTGATGACCTTATCCAAGTCAAAATCCCAAACCCAATCATCATCGCTATTATTTTCAGTTTTGATACGTTTTGACTCTCGCTGTCCAGGTTGATTTTAATCTAATTGTGCGGTTTTGCGTTCTTTAGCCGCACGGAAAAATGTTTAATTGTAAAATGACTGAAGAACCTACAATGGCAACAGCCGAGGAAGCTGCTCAAAGAGTCTATGCCAAAAAACTTGCTGCTGATAGAGAAAGTAAGAAAAGAAAGCGTGCCGAGGAATCACAAGAACAGCAAGAAAACAGGCTTGCGGCTAAAGAACGCAAAACCGCGCAGTTGGATGAAAATCCACCTGGACAGCGAGAGTCAAAACATATCAAAATTGAAAATGATAGCGACGATGATTGGGTTTGGGATTTTGACTTGATAAGGTCATCAATGCCTACCAGATTTAAGTTAAAAAAAACAAAGGTTCGGCGATATGTACTTCACAGTGACGCTGAAAAATAAAGAAGTAAAAGAAAACTGAAAAAAAAAAAGGTAAAAAAATAAAAAAAAAACTAACAAGCAAAAACACCCAAAGAGAAATTACAGACCGGGACACAAATGACGACCGAGACAGAGGGAATATTAATGACGACCGGGAACCTCAAAGAGAAATTACAGACTGGGACACCCAGACACAAATCACGACCGGGACACAGGGACACAACTACAACGGGGACGCCGGGTGCACAGGCGGGATATATAAATGACGACCGGGACACAGGGATTGTTCGAATAGAAATTACAGACCGAGACACCGGGACACAAATGACGACCGGGAGACCGGGACACAGGGAATATGAATGACGACCGGGACACAGGGACACATCATTAGAATAATGAGGTATAGATCTGAATACGGAATGTTTTTCCCATGGACAATTATATGTTGCATGTTCAAGAGTCAGTAAACCTGACAATTTATTTATATGCACAGACAATGGGACAGCGAAGAATGTTGTATATTCGCATAGCATGCCGAGGAATCACAAGAACAGCAAGAAAACAGGCTTGCGACTGATAGAGAAAATAAGAAAAGAAAGCGTGCCGAGGAATCACAAGAACAGCAAGAAAACAGGCTTGCGGCTAAAGAACGCAAAACCGCGCAGTTAGATGAAAATCCACCTGGACAGCTAGAGTCAAAACATATCAAAACTGAAAATGATAGCGATGATGCTTGGGTTTGGGATTTTGACTTGGATAAGGTCATCAATGCCTACCAGATTTAAGTTAAAAAAACAAAGGTTCGGCGATATGTACTTCATAGTGACGCTGAAAAATAAAGAAGAAAAAGAAAACTGAAAAAATAAAAAAGGTAAAAAACTAAAAAAAAATAAAAAGAAAAAGCACTCAAAGAGAAATTACAGACCGGGACACAAATGACGACCGAGACAGAGGGAATATAAATGACGACCGGGAACCTCAAAGGGAAATTACAGACTGGGACACCCGGACAGAAATCACGACCGGGACACAGGGAATATAAATGACGACTGGGACACAACAACAACAGGGACGCCGGGGGCACAGGCGGGATATATAAATGACGATCAGGACACAGGGATTGTTCGAATAGAAATTACAGACCGGAACACTCAAAGATAAATTACAAACTGGGACCCTGGGATACAAATGACTACCGGGACACAGGTAATATAAATGACGACCGGGACACAGGGACACATCATTAGAATAATGAGGTATAGATCTGAATACGGATTGTTTTTCCCATGGACAATTATATGTTGCATGTTCAAGATTCAGTAAACCTGACAATCTATTTATATGCACAGACAATGGGACAGCGAAGAATGTTGTATATTCGCACGTTTTACGTAGTTAAAACCATATATTTATATCTATGTCTATTCACAGGTGGAACACAGGGACACAACTACAATGGCGCGTAACTTATATGGCGCGTAATGACTTACGCGCGCGGGGGGGGGGGGGGGAGGGGCTTGGGGGACTCGAAGCGCCCCACCAACTAGGTGTTGGGGTGGCGCGATTTGTGTATATCTATAACGAAAAGATAAATCTTTTTTCTTTCATCTATATTCACAGGTGGGACACAGGGGCACAACTACAATGGCGCGTAACTAATATGGCGCGTAACGACTTACGCGCGCGGAGGGGGGGGGCTTGGGGGGGTCGCGAAGCGCCACTCCAAGAGCTAGTATATATAGAGATTTTCCGTTATGAAGCGAGTTTAAATTTTGTAGGAATCATTGAAGTATCGACAATATGACATCATTTTTTGGTATAGACGTCATAGCAGAACAAATATCATGATGTCATTGTAACCATAAAAAGAAATTTATTCAGAAAATTCTAGTTAGTTAAATAATAGTGTTTATTCTTATCATCAATGGATAATTCCAGTTTTGAAGTAAAAATGCCCCCCACAAAAGATGAAGAAATTGAAATGCTTAATAAACAGATGATATCCTTACTGGAATCTCAATGTCAACTGACAGAGAAAAAAGTGGAGAAGCTTAAACAGATGATATCCTTACTGGAACAGAAAATATCCATACAGGAATCTCAAATCCGTCAATATTCAAGAACCTTAGGAAGAACCGTATTCAAGAACCGTAAGTTCAAGATCTTAAGGAAGAAACAAATTGACTTTTTGGGCTCAGAACTGTCTTGCAGCATCTGCCTCGAGGTGTTAGTTAAACCAGTTAGACTGCCGTGTCTACATCCATTCTGCCAAACCTGCATCCTTCAAAATCGAAAAAAAAGGGGTTGCCCCCTGTGCAGGGCTAAGTACACATCAGTTGGCCGTCTAGATACTGTTTTATCATGCTGCATTGAAAATCTTATTGAATTTTCTTATACTCGGAATGAAAAGACCGAAAGAGCTAAACTTGTAGCTGCACGTGAAAACTCGGCAAAAGGGGTGGAACATGTTGAAAGTGAGGTTGACATTGAAAATTGAGGTTGACAATGAAATGGATATTTATATCCCTTCAAGGACCCCCAGAAGGGGTCCTTCTGAAGAAACAGATGATTTTCACTTTTATGATTAATTTGAATTTATCTGAAATGGATATCTATATTGATCCTTCTGAAGAAACAGATGATTCTTCAACAGATGATTTTGAGTTTGGCTTTGACAGTGATTGACGTTACTAGGAAAAAAGAATGAGCATCCTTTGAAAACCCTGGATTGATGGATAATCAATGGATAATTTCAGTTTTGAAGTAAAAATGCCCCCCACAAAAGATGAAGAAATTGAAATGCTTAATAAACAGATGATATCCTTACTGGAATCTCAATGTCAACTGACAGAGGCATATGTGGAGAAGCTTAAACAGATGATATCCTTACTGGAACAGAAAATATCCATACTGGAATCTCAAATCCGTCAACATTCAAGAACCTTAGGAAGAACCGTATTCAAGAACCGTAAGTTCAAGACCTTAAGGAAGAAACAAATTGACTTTTTGGGCTCAGAACTGTCTTGCAGCATCTGCCTCGAGGTGTTAGTTAAACCAGTTAGACTGCCGTGTCTACATCCATTCTGCCAAACCTGCATCCTTCAAAATCGAAAAAAGGGGTTGCCTCCTGTGCAGGGCTAAGTACACATCAGTTGGCCGTCTAGATAGTGTTTTATCATGCTGCATTGAAAATCTTATTGAATTTTCTTATACTCGGAATGAAAAGACCGAAAGAGCTAAACTTGTAGCTGCACGTGAAAACTCAGCAAAAGGGGTGGAACATATTGAAAGTGAGGAATAAAGGGATATTTATCTGAAATGGATATTTATATCCCTTCAAGGACCCCCAGAAGGGGTCCTTCTGAAGAAACAGATGATTTTCACTTTTATGATTAATTTGAATTTATCTGAAATGGATATCTATATTGATCCTTCTGAAGAAACAGATGATTCTTCAACAGATGATTTTGAGTTTGGTTTTGACAGTGATTGACGTTACTAGGAAAAAAGAATGAGCATCCTTTGAAAACCCTGGATTGATGAGAAAGTTGTTGAAGCTATAAATGCTCGTAACGCTTGCTTCTTCAAAAGCGTAAATGACTCATATGAAGAAGGTAAAAATGAATATATTTATCAACGAAATTTAGTGAATAAGTCAAGACTTTCTAAAAAAAAAGAAATATTACATTTAAAAATATAATGAACAAAAAGGGAAAATGCAAAGTACTTGGCAGACCATTAACGGCGTGATTAAAAGCAAAGGTAAACAAGATGGCCTCATAAATGCTATCACTGCTATTTAAAGGAAGAATAAAAAATTTTTTGAATAAATTGTAATTTTATCCCTTTTTTAAGATGAGAGATGGATGTTTGGAGATTGCATAGTGTATCGTCTGGTTTTTTGCGTATTTCTTTGATTTTGAATGAATCGTTATCATTTATATGTTATTGTTTTGCTGCTGAACAGGGGTATTTTAGGTCCCTAAATTGAGCAGCATATTGTTGATTGTAAGTACAATTTTAGCAGTTGTTTTTGGATGAAATAAACGCATACCTACCTACCTACCTAAGAATTGACAGTGACTTCGACCGATTATTCGACAACGCCATTACTGCTTCAGTGGAGTTGTTTAACTAAAAAAACAGACTAATTTCTCGCCAAAAATAAATAGCTGGAATAAAGAGGGTCTAATTTGGAGAGCTCAGCATTTAAGTGGGCAAAGTTTAATTTTGAAAAGCCATACTGCGATATACCAGGAAAAGTAAGGTAATATTCACTCAATTTTTATCCTTTTTCTCAACTATTAGGGGAAATTTATCTTATTTCTTAGTAGAAAAGCGCCACCCCAACACCTAGTTAGGTGGGGGCGCTTCGCGCCCCCCCCCCAAGCCCCCCCGCGCGCATAAGTCGTTACGTGCCATATTAGTTACGCGCCATTGTAGTTGTGTTCCTGAGCCCCCCACCTATGAATATAGATAGATATATATATATATTTAACTACGTAAAACTTGCGAATATACAACATTCTTTGCTGTCCCATTGTCTGTCCATATAAATAGATTGTCAGGTTTACCAACTCTTGAACATGCAACATAATAATTGTCCATAGGAAAACAATCCGTATTCAGATCTATACCGCATTTTTCTAACGATTGCCTTTGAGCTTTGTTGATGGTGATTGCTAATCGAACATTCCCTGTGTCCCCGTCGTCATTTATATACCCCCCTGTGCCCCCAGCATCCCCTTTGTAGTTGTGTCCCTGGGTCCTGGTCGTCATTTATATTCCCTGTGTCCCGGTCGTCATTTGTGTCCCGGTTTCCCAGTCTGTAATTTCTCTTTGAGTGTCCCGGTCGTCATTTATATTCCCTCTGTCCCGGTGTCCCGGTCGTCATTTGTGTCCCGATGTCCCGGTCTGTAATTTCTCTTTGAGTGTCCTGGTTGTCATTTATATTCCCGGTATCCCGGTCGTCATTTGTGTCTCGGTGTCCCGGTCTGTAATTTCATCAGGCGACAAACAACTTCATGACGGAGTAATGCTCAATCCTTATCATAACGTCAGTCGACAAACGTGACGTCAGTAGACAGACACACAGACAAACAACTTATTTATTTATCTTCTATATATATAAAAATAAGTTGACTGTCTGTCTGTGGATCAGGTGACGTCATGTTTCTGTGTCGGCTGACGTCATGAAATTAGTTGTCGTCATTTTTACTTTGACGGTGACGTCATTCAAGATATTTAAGACATAAGTTCACGTAGAAATCTATTAATGTTTAAGTTTACAATGACTGATGAAGATACTCAAAGAGTCTATGCCAAAAAACTTGCTGCTGATAGAGAAAGTAAGAAAAGAAAGCGTGCCGAGGAATCACAAGAACAGGAAGAAAACAGGCTTGCAGCTGATAGAGAAAGTAAGAAAAGAAAGCGTGCCGAGGAATCACAAGAACAGCAAGAAAACAGGCTTGCGGCATAAGAACGCAAAACCGCGCAGTTAGATGAAAATCCACCTGGAAAGCGAGAGTCAAAACATATCAAAACTGAAAATGATAGCGATGATGATTGGGTTTTGGATTTTGACTTGGATAAGGTCATCAATGCCTACCAGATTTAAGTTAAAAAACAAAGGTTCGGCGATATGTACTTCATAGTGACGCTGAAAAATAAAGAAGAAAAAAAACTGAAAAAATGTAAAAAACTAAAAAAAACTAAAAAGAAAAAACACTCAAAGATAAATTACAGACCGGGACACAAATGACGACCGACACAGAGGGAATATAAATGACGACCAGGAACCTCAAAGAAAAATTACAGACTGGGACACCCGGACACAAATCACGACCGGGAATATAAATGACGACCGGGACGCAGGGACACAACTACAACGGGGACGCCGGGGGCACAGGCGGGATATATAATTGACGACTGAGACACAGGGATTGTTTGAATAAAAATTACAGACCGGGACACCGGGACACAAATGACGACCGGGACACTGGGACACAGGGAATATAAATGACGACCGGGACACTCAAAGAGAAAATACAAACTGGGACACCAGGACACAAATGACGACCGGGACACAGGGAATATAAATGCTATTTATATGCACAGACAATGGGACAGCGAAGAATGTTGTATATTCGCATGTTTTACGTAGTTAAAAATATATATTTATATCTATCTCTATTCACAGGTGGGACACAGGGACACAGCTACAATGGCGCGTAACTAATATGGCGCGTAATAACTTACGCGCGCGGGGGGGGGGGCTTGGGGGGGGGGGGGGGGCGCGAAGCGCCCCACCAACTAGGTGTTGGGGTGGCGCGAAGCGCCACCCCAACAGCTAGTATATCTATATATGAAAAAATAAGTTGTCTGTCTGTGTGTCTGTCTGTCTGTCAGGTGACGTCATGTTTCTGTGTCGACTGACGTCATGAAGTTAGTTGTCGTCATTTTTGCTATGACGGTGACGTCATTAATGGTATTTAAGACATGCGTTAATGTGTTCACGCTGCTGATAGAGAAAGTAAGAAAAGAAAGCGTGCCGAGGAATCACAAGAACAGCAAGAAAACAGGCTTGCAGCTGATAGAGAAAATAAGAAAAGAAAGCGTGCCGAGGAATCACAAGAACAGCAAGAAAACAGGCTTGCGGCTAAAGAACGCAAAACCACGCAGTTAGATGAAAATCCACCAGGAAAGCGAGAGTCAAAACATATCAAAACTGAAAATGATAGCGATGATGATTGGGTTTGGGATTTTAACTTGGATAAGGTCATCAATGCCTACCAGATTTAAGTTAAAAAACAAAGGTTCGGCGATATGTACTTCATAGTGACGCTGAAAAATAAAGAAGAAAAAAAAACTGAAAAATGTAAAAAACTAAAAAGAAAAAACACTCAAAGATAAATTACAGACCGGGACACAAATGACGACCGACACAGAGGGAATATAAATGACAAACGGGAACCTCAAAGAAAAATTACAGACTGGGACACCCGGACACAAATCACGACCGGGAATATAAATGACGACCGGGACACAGAGACACAACTACAACGGGGACGCCGGGGGCACAGGCGGGGTATATAATTGACGACTGAGACACAGGGATTGTTTGAATAGAAATTACTGACAGGGACACAAATGACGACCGGGACACTGGGAAACAGGGAATATAAATGACGACCGGGACACTCAAAGAGATATTACAAACTGGGACACCAGGACACAAATGACGACCGGGACACAGGGAATATAAATGCTATTTATATGCACAGACAATGGGACAGCGAAGAAAGTTGTATATTCGCATGTTTTACGTAGTTAAAAATATATATTTATATCTATCTCTATTCACAGGTGGGACACAGGGACACAACTACAATGGCGCGTAACTAATATGGCGCGTAAAGACTTACGCGCGCGGGGGGGCTTGGGGGGGCGCGAAGCGCCCCACCAACTAAATGTTGGGGTGGCGCGTCGCGCCACCCCAACACCTAGTATATATATATATATATATATATATATATATATATATATATATATATATATATATATATATATATATATATATATATATATATATATATATATATATATATATATATATATATATATATATCTTCTATATATATAAAAATAAGTTGTCTGTGGGTCTGTGGATCTGTGGATCAGGTGACGTCATGTTTCGGCTGACGTCATGAAATTAGTTGCCGTCATTTTTGTTATGACGATGCTTAGTATATTGTAAAATACATTAATTTGGTTAATAATATACCATTTAAAACACCAAAATGAACATGCTGGAGTAGTCACTCGGTGAGAGAGGGTGTCAGAACGGAGAATGAAGGTCCCAGGTTCAAATCCTGGTTAGGCTAAAAAAGGTAAAAACCTAAAAACTAAAAAAAAACTGAAAAAACTAAAAAAAGGCAAAAACTACAAAAAAAACTAAAAACTAATAAAAAAATAAAAAAGCCGAAAAACTAAAAAAACTAAAGAAACTAAAAAAAGGAAAAAACTTAAAAAACTAAAAACTAAAAAAAACTAAAAAAAAGGAAAAATGGAAAATAGAACAGAAAAAGAATACTAATAAAATTAAAAATAAAAATAAAAAAAAATAAAAAAGATAAAAAGCTAAAAAAAGGTAAAAACCAATAAAAACTAAAAAGAAAAAAAGGTAAAAAACTAAAAAAAAAATTCATCTAAAAAACTAAAAAAAACTAAAAAACATAAAAACTAAAAGAACTAAAAAAGTAAAAAAAAAAACTAAAAAAAGGAAAAAACTGAAAAATAAGCGGGATATAAAACAGGGGGATATAAATGACGACCGGGACACCGGGACATAAGGAATATAAATGAATCAGAACATACAACTCATGTTTCCAAATGACGTCGTTTGGAGCCCAAATTGAAAATCCAGATCAATTTATGTCTACTTTCAAAGTAAAAGGGCAAATTTATCATAGAGCAGGGTCTCTTCTACCATTCTCAGGCGAGAATCATAAATTTTTACAATTGTACTTCATCAGTGATAGAATTTCTTAATTGAATGCACATTGCGAAATTTCTCCCAACATTGAAAGGACAATCGTTTCCCAATTACAACATCTTTTCCACGAAAATAATAATTTAGTGCGTCTGTTCAAAACAGCCATCGATTTGATGCCTACTTATACGCATAAAATTGTTATTTCCGCTGACAAAACGCCTCCTGGCCAACATGTGCGTAGATACAATGCTCCAACTATCGACGAAGTGGCCATCGTTATGGTCGGTGATCAGTTTTTACCTCGAGATATTATTCTCAGGGTTTCCACCACACGTGCTACAACTAAAAATAGACCTACCAATAATACTTTTAAGAAATATAAACCCACCAAAGCTTTGCTATGGCACTCGACCTGCCGTAAAAAAAACAATGGAAAACCTAATAGAGGCCACAATCTTGACAGGGCCTTTTGAGGGTGAGGCTGTTCTTATTCCTCGCATTCCCAAGATTCCAACGGATCTGCCTTTTCAATTTAAAAGATTGCAATTCCCAATTCGATTAGCATTTGCAATCACCATTAACAAAGCTCAAGGTCAATCATTAGAAAAATGTGGTATAGATCTTAATACTGATTGTTTTTCCCATTGACAATTGTACGTTGCATGTTCGAGGGTCGGTAAACCTGACAATCTATTTATATGCAGCGACAATTGGACAGTGAAGAATCTTGTATATTCGCAAGTTTTACGCAGTTAATTTGTATTTTATCTATCTATCTATCTATCTATCTATCTATATAAAAACGAGTTGTATGTATGCATGTTTGTTTGTTTGTAAAAAGAGCGTTTGCATATAATGTCATTAGTAGTGCATACGGCTTTGTATATGCAGAGACAATGGGAAAGCCAAGAATGTTGTATATTCGCAATTTTTACGTAGTTTAACTCCTGCAGACGAAATGAATGCTTGCCTAAAAAATTCTAATTTATAGGCACACGTAAAAATATTAAAATTAACTACAAATATGCGTGTCCGATTGCAAAACGATGACTCTGGTCAAACAGTAGACTCAATTTCAGGACGTATACAACTACCTGCTGATTTCTGTAATTTAGTGAGTCGACACAGTTTTGGAACCAAATGAAGCGGATTGTAGAGGCCACAATCTTGACAGGGCCTTATGAGGGTGAGGCTGTTCTTATTCCTCGCATTCCCATGATTCCAACGGATCTGCTTTTTCAATTTAAAAGATTGCAATTCCCAATTCGATTAGTATTTGCAATCACCATTAACAAAGCTCAAGGTCAATCATTAGAAAAATGTGGTATAGATCTTAATCCTGATTGTTTTTCCCATGGACAATTGTACGTTGCATGTTCGAGGGTCGGTAAACCTGACAATGTATTTATATGCAGCGACAATTGGACAGCGAAGAATGTTGTTTATTCGCAAGTTTTACGCAGTTAATTTGTATTGTATCCATCTATATAAAAACGAGTTATGTGGATGCATGTTTGTTTGTTTGTAAAAAGAGCGTTTGTATATGACGTCATTATTAGTACGTACGGCTTTGCATATGCACAGACAATGGGAAAGCCAAGAATGTTGTTTATTCGCAATTTTTGCGTAGTTTGAAACACATATATAAATCTATCTATATTCACAGGTGGGACACAGGGACACAACTACAATGGCGCATAACTAATATGGCGCGTAACGACTTACGCGCGCGGGGGGGCTTGGGGGGGCTTGGGGTGGCGCGAAGCACCACCCCAACAGCTAGTATATATATATATATATATATATATATATATATCTATATATATAAAAATAAGTTGTCTGTCTGTCTGTGGATGTGTGGATGGATGTGTCAGGTGACGTCACCTGAAAAAACTGGATCAGGTGACGTCAAAACTGAAAAAACTAAAAAAAAGGCAAAAACTACAAAAAAAACTAAAAACTAATAAAAAAAAAAAGCTAAAAAACTAAAAAAACTATAAAGGTAAAAACCAATAAAAAACTAAAAAAAAAACTGAAAAAACTAAAAAAAGGCAAAAACTACAAAAAAAACAACTAAAAACTAATAAAAAAAGTAAAAAAGCTAAAAAACTAAAAAAACTAAAAAAACTAAAAAAAGGTAAAAAACTAAAAAAAATAAAAAAAAACTAAAAAAAAGGAAAAAACCGAAAAATAAGCTAAAATAAAGGTAAAAACCAATAAAAAACTAAAAAGAAAAAAAGGAAAAAACTAATAAATGACGACACTCAAAGAGAAAGCGACCAGGACAAAAGGAATGTTCGATTAGCAATCAACAAAGCACCGGGACACAGGGAGTATAAATGACGACCAGGACATAAGTAAAAAAAAAAAAATATCTATATGTATAAAAATAAGTTGTCTGTGGATCTGTGGATCGTGGATCAGGTGACGTCACCTGAAAAAACTGGATCAGGTGACGTCAAAACTGAAAAAACTAAAAAAAGGCAAAAACTACAAAAAAAACTAAAAACTAATAAAAAAAATAAAAAAGCTAAAAAACTAAAAAAACTAAAAAAAGGCAAAAACTACAAAAAAAACTAAAAACTAATAAAAAAGCTAAAAAACTAAAAAAACTAAAAAAAAGGCAAAAACTACAAAAAAACTAAAAACTAATAAAAAAAATAAAAAAGCTAAAAAACTAAAAAAACTAAAAAAACTAAAAAAAGGTAAAAAACTAAAAAAACTAAAAACTAAAAAAAACTAAAAAAGGTAAAAACTAAAAGAACTAAAAAAGAAAAAAATAAATGACGACACTCAAAGAGAAAGCGACCAGGACAAAAGGAATGTTCGATTAGCAATCAACAAAGCACCGGGACACAGGGAGTATAAATGACGACCAGGACACAAGTAAAAAAAAAAATTAACAAAACTAAAAAGAAGGTAAAAACTACAAAAAAACTAAAAAGAAAAAAAAACTAAAAACTAATAAAAAAACTAAAAAATCTAAAAATCTAAATAAACTAAAAAAGAAAAAAAAAGGAAAAAAATAAAGGAGAAAAACAAAACTAAAAAACGAATGTATATACAGACCGGTACACCGGGATACAAATGACGACCGGGACACAGGGAATATAAATGACGACCGGGACACAGGGACACAACTACAACGGGGACACCGGGGGAAACAGGGGGATATAAATGACGACCGGGACAAAAAAATTAAAAAGAAAAAAAAACTAAAAACTAATAAAAAAACTAAAAAATCTAAAAATCTAAATAAGCTAAAAAAGAAAAAAAAAGGAAAAAAATAAAGGAGAAAAACAAAACTAAAAAACGAATGTATATACAGACCGGGACACCGGGATACAAATGACGACCGGGACCCGGGACACAGGGAATATAAATGACGACCGGGACACAGGAACACAACTACAACGGGGACACCGGGGGAAACAGGGGGATGTTTCCCCCGGTGTAAATACCTGTGTCCTGGTCGTCATTTATATTCCCTGTGTCCAGGTCGTCATTTGTGTCCCGGTATCCCAGTCTGTAATTTCTCTTTGAGTGTCCCGGTCGTTATTTATATTCCCTCTGTCCCGGTCGTCATTTGTGTCCCGGTCTCTAATTTCTCTTTGAGTGTTTTTTCTTTTTAGTAATTTTTAGTTTTTTACATTTTTTCTTTTTCCAGTTTTCTTTTTCTTCTTTATTTTTCAGCTTCACTATGAAATACATATCGCCGAACCTTTGTTTTTTTAACTAAAATCTGGTAGGCATTGATGACCTTATCCAAGTCAAAATCCCAAACCCAATCATCATCGCTATCATTTTCAGTTTTGATATGTTTTGACTCTCGCTGTCCAGGTGGATTTTCATCTAACTGCGCGGTTTTGCGTTCTTTAGCTTCAAGCCTGTTTCCTTGCTGTTCTTTTGATTCCTCGGCACGCTTTCTTTTCTGACTTTCTCTATCAGCAGCAAGTTTTTTGGCATAGACTTTTTGAGCATCTTTGTCCTGGTCGTCATTTATACTCCCTGTGTCCCGGTCGTCATTTGTGTCCCAGTGCTTTGTTGATGGTGATTGCTAATCGAACATTCCTTGTGTCCCGGTCGTCATTTATATTCCCTATGTGCCGGTGTCCCGGTCGTCATTTGTGTCCCGATGTCCCAGTCTGTAATTTCGTCAGTCGAAAACATGACGTCAGTCGACACAGAAACATCACGTCACCTGACAGACACAGAGACAGACAACTTATTTTTTATATATATATATATATATATATATATATATATATATATATATATATATATATATATATATATATATATATATATATATATATATATATATATATATATATATTTTGTTTTTCTCCTTTATTTTTCAGTTTTTTTGCTTTTTTCATATATATATACTAGCTGTTGGGGTAGCGCCGCAACACCTAGTTGGTGGGGGCGCTTCGCGCCCCCCCCATGCCCCCCCTGCGCGCAAGTCGTTACGCGCCATATTAGTTACGCGCCATTGTAGTTGTGTCTCTGTGTCCCACCTGTGAATTTAGATAGATATATATATTTTTAACTACGTAAAACTTGCGAATATACAACATTCTTGGCTGTCCCATTGTCTGTGCATATAAATAGATTGTCAGGTTTACCGACTCTTGAACATGTAACATATAATTGTCCATGGGAAAAACAATCTGTATTCAGATCTATACCACATTATTCTAATGATTGCCCTTGAGCTTTGTTGATGGCGATTGCTAATCGAACATTCCCTGTGTCCCCGTCGTCATTTATATATCCCCCTGTGCCCTCCGGCGTCCTCGTTGTAGTTGTGTCCCTGTGCCCCTGTCGTCATTTATATTCCCTGTGTCCCAGTCTTTATTTGTGTCCCGGTGTCCCAGTCTGTAATTTTTCTTTGAGTGTCACGGTCGTCATTTATATTCCCTGTGTCCCGGTGTCCCGGTCGTCATTTTTGTCCCGGTCGTCATTTGTGTTCCGGTGTCCTGGTCTGTAATTTCTCTTTGAGTGTCCAGGTCGTGATTTATATTTCCTGTGTCCCGGTCGTCATTTGTGTTCCGGTGCTTTGTTGATCGTGATTGCTAATCGAACATTCCTTGTGTCCCGGTCGCTTTCTCTTGGAGTGTCCAGGTCGTCATTTATATTCCCTATGTCCCGGTGTCCCGGTCGTCATTTGTGTCCTGATGTCCCGGTCTGTAATGTCGTCAGTCGACAAACATGACGTCAGTCGACACACAAACATGACGTCACTCGACAGACAGACAGACAACTTATATTTATATATAGATAGATAGATGTCCTGGTGTCCCGGTCGTCATTTGTGTCCCGATGTCCCGGTGTGTAATTTCGTCAATCAACAAACATGATGTCAGTCGACACACAAACATGACGTCACTTGACACACACACACACACACACACACAGACAACTTATTTATATATATATAGATAGATAGATAAATATAAATATATATATATTGACGTAAATTGCACATTGTCGATCATCACCGCTATCATTTTTAGTTTTGATACGTTTTAACTCTCGCTGTCCAGGTTGATCTGGACAGCGACAGTTGATCTGGACAGGTTGATCTGTGCCAAGCATGCTAAAGCTCCAACAATTTATATTAAACCTCAAATATGGGGTATCTGTTTTAAGGTTTTCGAATTACTTTAATCTAATGTCAAAATATATTGAAATATTTGTGCAACTCCCAGTTTTTTTTAGTTTTTTCTTTTTTTAGTTTTTTAGCTTTTTTTAGTTTTTTATCTTTTTTATTTTTTTACGTTTTTTCTTTTTAGGTTTTTTCTTTTTTTAATTTTTTTAATTTTTACTTTTTTTTTTTTAGTTTTTTCTTTTTAGTTTTTTACCATTTTTCTTTTTTCGAATTACTTTAATCTATTGTCAAAATATTTCGAAATATTTATGCAATTTCCAGTTTTTACATTCTAGTTTGTTTTCTTTTATATATATAGAAGATATAATCTGGCGTAACAGACAAAGTGTAACAGACATAGACCCCTAGCCCTTTTCCCTCAAATCTATCTGATACGAATCTTTTGGTTTTTCTCTTCCTTTGATTTTTATAATGATATCGGAAGAGCTCCACTGGATCTTATTGTGGGTAAAAGTAATCTTTATTTTGCGGATTCTGCTTTTCTAGGTACACTTCCGTCGCCTCTACAGCAATTTCTTCATGGAAAGGCTAAGGTAGATACCCTTCTTTTTTTTCGTAGTTCTAATCGCAGATTTATTTTGCCCAAACGATCATCTACAGCAGCCCAGAGTTCTCCTGTTTATTAACAAATTCAATTATGGAACTCTACCCCTCCGGATGTCCTTCTATTTCATTCTGCAAAGGCAGTTTTTAGTCGGGTCTTTCCAGTTTAGTAATTTCTATCTCTCTCCTTTGTTTGTTTTCCCTGTTTTCTATTTCCCTATTGTTTTGCCTTTTTGGAATCTCTCTCCTATTCTTTTTAAAGTTATTTTCAGGAATCTTCCTAACTTTTAAAGTCCTTGTCTATTTGTCTTTTTTTCTCCTTTTTTCTCATGTTCTAATATCAAATTGGTCTTTCCTGTTTCTCTACTTTCTTGGTTTCTATTTATTTCTATTATTATAATTGCTACCAGTTTTTATCTTTTACTGTATGCTAGTCTTTATTCTTCTTCATCTTTGTTTCACATTATTGTTTGATTTAGGGTATTATTTATGTTTCTTTTAGTGCTTTATTATTGTGTTGTATGGCCTGTAATAAACAAGGTTTCTTGGGACAAATAACCTTTTTATATTTATAGTATTGTTTTAGTATTAATAAAATGATTGATGATTGATGAGAAATTTTTCCTAGATCCCGGAGCAAGGATTGTAACTTTTGTAAGTTGCCAATTATTAGAATATAAGGTTTCATGAAAGGGGTGGTCGTCCAGGGCATCCGGTCAAAATTTGGAGGTAGGCATTTTGTTCAAAATAGTTCAAAGGCCAAATAACTATGCTTCTGAAGTTGACTCCCCCCCAGTCCTGGGGATATAGCTCTGAGTTACGAAACTCAATTATTGTTACTTTGATGCTTGGATTTAGTGATTTACTAAATAAATAAAAACTTGTTTTTTTTAACTAAAAGTAAGGAGCGACACTAAAACTTAAAACGAACAAAAATGACTCCGTGTATGAAAGGGGCTGTTCCTTCTTCTACGTCCCGCTCTTTACGCTAAAGTTTGACTCTTTCTCTCAATTCTACTTTATAAAACAATTCTACTTTGTTTTGATGCTTTGGTACTTCGATATTGTTACTTTGATACTAGTTTTTGATACTTTTATGAAAGTTTTATGTTGAAAAAAAAATCTTATTTTTAAACAAGGAGTTTGAAAAAAAATTGAAACTTATTGAAATCACAAAACGAACAAAAATTAGTTTTAAAAAATCCCTAATTCTTTCAAAAGGAGTTGGGATTATGCACTTTTATTGAATGGTGTCTTCACTACAGACAGTAGTATGGTAACCGCACGTTTCCCAAACGGTAAAAGTATCATTCTCTTACTTAAATAACCAATTCTCGCACTTAGAATTATCATTCCCTTACTTAAGTGGCTATGAAGTTCTGGAAAATTAGTTTACTTTTCTTATTATAATAATTGGGAGAACAGAATTCAAACACAAGTGAGAATTGGATTAAGGATTGGTTGTTAGACCGCGGTCGTTTTCAGGGAGTAGTGGCTATATACTTCTTCTGAAAGGTGTCTTCACTACAAACAAGAGTATGTTTACCGCCCGTTTCTCTAACGCTAAAAGTACAAGGCCTAATATCTATTTGGTGTTTTATCAAAAGGAACTATATTAACAATATTTTCTTTTGTGCTTATTACAACATTGAAAATAAAACTAAAATTGCAGTGAAACCAGACCAGGATTTATCAATAGGCCCACCAGACCCTGCGACTTTCACTATTCCCGAAGTTATAGGGATTTCCCCGAAAATCTTGCAAACACGGAGTGACAAAAATGCTTGAGCCTAGGGGCATCAAAGCTTTAAATCAAAATTTTGAGCTGATGAGCTTTCAGTAGTTAGTATCATTATATATCCAATATTCAGTCTAATTTAATGGTTCTAACCAAAACAGTTCATTTATTTTGAAATAAAAAATATATTGAAATAGGGAATTTTGAATAACTTGAAACTTTGGCAATTAAAAACAAACAGAAATTCATTAAAAAAAACTTTCCGAAAAAGAAGTCTTCTAAAGAAAATTAAAGGCCATATGAAACTTAAGATCAGATGAAATAGAAACCTGCAATAATTCAAACTAAAAAAAAAAAAAAAAACATAAATTGCTACAATGATAGCAAAAAAACATACGACAGGTACTAATATAAATGAATAAATAAATCTCGAAACGAGATTTATCAATCAAGTTGGTCAAGTTCAAGTTCAAATCAAGCTTAAAAGGAACTAAAAGTATTTTGTTATTGAGGCGTAAATAAAACCCAAAACGAATAGAAACTAGATAAACAATCATAGCCAACAAACAAACAATAGTTACTAATATGAATGAGCAAACAAACCTTAAAAAGACTGAAACTTAAATTGAATATGCAAATCCAGTTTGAAACGATCTCTACAAAGAAGAGTTTGGGCTTTGCCTCCTTCTGTAAAAGTCAAAAACCTACTGCGTCATTGGCGCTTTACTGAAAACGAATTATATTACAAATATTTTCTTTTAGACTTATTACAACATTGAAAATAAATATAAAAATTAAAGCAAAATTCAAATTGATCTGATGATTTTTCAGCAATTAATATCGTTATATATCAAATATTCAGTTTAATTTTATTAGTTCTTTCCAAGACTATTAAAGACAAATATAGTTTCACTACAAACAAGAGTTTGGATACTGCCCCCTTCCCTAAAAAAGTCTAAGGCCTACTACGTCATTGATGCTTCACGGAAAATGAATTATACTGAATTATTTAAAATAAAATTATATTCGTTTACAATAAAATTACATTCGTCAAAAAATTTATATAGTACACTGAATTATTTATATAAATAAAATGAATTATTTTCTTTTCCAGTTATTGCAGCATTGAAAACGAAAATGAAATTACAGACGAATAAAATCTTATTTGTATTTTTTTTATCTTATTTTATTTGTACTTTTCAAGACTGTTCGAGACATGTAGTTTTCAGTAAAGCGCCAACGACGCAGTAGGTTTTTGACTTTTACAGTGAAAGAAGGAGGCAAAGCCCACACTCTTCTTTGCAGAGATTTTTGTTTATTTCAAGCTGGATTTGCAAATTCAATTTAAGTTTCACTTGTTAAGATTTATTTACTCATTATTGTTTGTTCGTTTGCTATGATTGTTTATTTAATTTCTGTTCGTTTTGTGTTTCGTTTCTGCCTCAATAGCAAAATATTTATGTTCGTTTTAAGCTTGATTTGCATATTCAATTTCAGTTTCACTCATTTTAAGATTTGTCTACTCATTATTGTTTGTTTGTTTGCTAAGATCGTTTATTTAATTTCTGTTCGTTCTGTGTTTCATTTATGCCTCAAAAGCAAAATATATTCGGTTTAAGCTTGATTTGCATATTCAACTCGAGCTTTGCTCGTTTTGAGATTTATTAATTAATTTATATTAGTACCTGTTGTATGTTTTTTTGCTACAATTATTTAATTTTTGTTCGTTTCGGGTTTAATTTATTCTTTAATAATAACTTCTGGTTGTTTTGAGTTTGAGTTATTTTAGGTTTCCATTTCTTCTGATCTTAAGTTTAATACGGTCTTTACTTTTCTTTAGAAAATTTCTTTGTCGGAATTTTTTTTTTTTTAATTGATTTTAAGTAATGCCAGGAAATCCAGCCCCACCTCCACAGAGAAATATCCTCTCCCCAAAAATATTCTCTAGACGAATCAATCCCAGGTAAAACTTATCCTGTACAATTACCCTTAACAACTCCACGCGTAAAATTGAGACAGAAAACAAGACATACACAGAACTATTGCAAATTCCCCCTGTGTATAATTTCCCCTGACATGTTCACCCCTGGAAACTTTCCCTCTCTATGGAAAAGAACAAATTTCACCCCCCCCCCCCCATAACATAAAAAGTACGCTTACTTCCCAATAATAAATACTATGCGTAAACAATGAGAAAATTTTGTAATTTCAAGACTTTCCCCCGGGCTGTGGGGGGGGGGGTCATGCTATATCCAATGGCATAGTTATTGGGACTTTCAATTATGATGAACAAAATGGATGTCTCAAAATTTTGATCGGACGATTTTGGGGAAAATGGCGTGGGGAAGGGGGCCTAGTTGCCCTCCATTCTTTTTGGTCACTTAAAAAGGGCATTAGAACTTCTAATTTGCGTTCGAATGAGCCCTCTCATTCTAGGAAACTTGGATCGATACACCCTGGAGAAAAAGAAGAAAAAAACAAATAAACACACATCCGAGATCTTTCTTCTGGTAAAAAAAATATATACAAAATTGCACATTTTTGCAGAAAAGATTTTGAAACTGTCAGAGTAGGGTTTTCTGATTCGCTGAATCTGATAGAGGGATTTTCATTAAGATTCTATCACTTTTAGGGGGGTTTTTTCCTCCTTTTTCGAAAATTCGGCAAATTTTATCAGACTCATAGCCGTTAATGGGTTCAATTAAACTTAATGAAACTTATATATTTGAAATCAGAACAATAATCCGAGTTTTTATATTTCTATTGGTATAAAAATTTCGTTTTTTAGAGGTTCGGTCACTATTGAACCCAGTTGCTCCTCACTTACAGCTCGTTCCCGTGAACTGTTTGATAGCCCTTTCAAGCCAACCAATATACAGTTTAAAAACCAAAAATAGCTTACAAAACAAATAGATGGCGTAAAGTAGCACCAGCAAAATTTCCACCATCGTGTTGGGTAGTAGCCAATCATATCCTTCAATGCATCGTAAAACCTATCAACACCATAGCCATATGAAATAGCGACACATTCAAAAAATATTAGCCAGAGTAGACTAAGATGACTGGCAGCGTAGAAATTGAAGATCTCAAAGACAAAAACACCTCCCTGAAAACAAACATTAGAATGTCGATTAACAGTCGAATGTAACTTAACCAAAGGAGATACTAGACTAATTTTCGTTATTGAATGATTAATGAAAATAACAAGAGCTGAGAGCTCATATAGCACTTGTGACGAGGTCGGAAGAATCAAGAGCTCATATGGTATGAGCTAAAGCAAAATTCTAAGAATCAATAAATTGGTTTAAAAGGAAAATCAGAGGCTCAGTGCCGGTCGGGAAAAAAGCTCTGAGTCACAAGGTTCTTCTAAATATCAAAATTCATTACGATCCGATCACCCACTCGTAAGTTATAAATGCCTCATTTTTCTAATTTTGTTCTCCCTTCAGCCCCCCAGATGGTCGAATCGGGGAAAACGACTTTATCAAGTCAATTTGTGCAGCTCCCTGACACGCCTAGTTTCATTAAGATCTGATCACCCATTCGTAAGATAGAGATGCCTCAATTTTCAGGTTTTTGAAATATTCTGGTTTCCCCCTCCAACTCCCCCCAATATCACCGCATCTGGTCGGGATTTAAAATAAAAGCTCTAAGGCACAAGTTCCTTCTAAATATGAAATTTCATTAAAATCCGATCACTCCTTCGCAAGTTAAAAATACCTCATTTTTTCTAATTTTCAGAATTAACCCTCCTCCCCCCAACTCCCTCAAAAAGAGCGGATCTGTTCCACTTATGTCAATCACGTATCTAAGACTTGTGCTTATTTTCCCCACCAAGTTTCATCCCGATCCCTCCACTCTAGGCGTTTTCCAAAATTTTAGCCCCCCCCCCCCAACTCCCCCCAATGTCACCAGATCCGGTCGGGATTTAAAATAAGAGCTCTGAGACACGATATCCTTCCAAACATGAAGTTTCAGTGAGCTCCGATCACTCGTTCGTAAGTTAAAAACACCTCATTTTTTCTAATTTTTCAGAATTAAACCTTCCCCTCCCCCAAAAAAATCCCCTAAAGAGAGCGAATCCGTTCCGGTTATGTCAATCACGTATCTAGGACTTGTGCTTATTGTTTCCACCAAGTTTCGTCGCGATCCTTCCACTCTAAGTGTTTTTCAAGATTTTAGGTTGACCCCCCCCCCAACTCACCCCAATGTCACTGGATCCAGTCGGGATTTGAAACAAGAGCTCTGAGACACGATATCCCTCCAAACATCAAATTTCAGTAAGATCCCATCACCCGTTCGTAAGTTAAACATACCTCATTTTTCTAATTTTTCTGATTTACCGTCCCCCACTCCCCGCCAGATTATCGAATCGGGGAAAGGACAATTTCTAAATTAATCTGGTCTGGTTCCTGATACGCCTGCCAAATTTCATCGTCTTAGCTTACCTGGAAGTGTCTAAACTAGCAAATCCGGGACAGACCGACAGACAGACCGACCGACCGACAGAATTTGCAATCGCTATATTTCACTTGGTAGATACCAAGTGCCATAACCAGCAGTAGAAAAAGCCTAGGGGTTTTTCAAGTATCAGGATCAGAACCGACCCAACTTTTATTCAGACAAAAAAAAATGTTATGATAGAACACCTCAAGAGAGAGAGAGAGTTAGAGTTAAAGAGAGAGAGAGAGAGAGAGAGAGAGAGAGAGAGAGAGAGAGAGAGAGAGAGAGAGCGAGAGTGAGAGGATGTTTTTGGGAGCTCAGAGCGCGGATGGGCTTGAAAATGAGTGTAAGGAAACTTTGTATAATTTGTTGAGTGGCTTAGACTTTTCAACATTTTACTTTTTTCAACGACTTCCTGTTTTTTTTATATTGTTCAAAGTAAGTTGAAAAGATATAAGGATTTAAAAACAGAATCTGATTTCCAATCCATTTCGACTTATTCATATTTATTTTCTATTTAAATTTTTATTATTTAGATGCTCAAACAAAAGTATTCATGGAAAACATTAAAAAAAATTTTTTTTTCCAAAAGCTCTTCATAATCTTGTAGATTGAAAATAAACCATGAACTTACATTTTTAAGCGAGAAAATTTTTAAAGAGCAATTCAACTATTCTTTTTTCTTGTAAATGTTTTGAGTAGAAAAATTAAAAAGTCGATACTACCTGTGAAACCAAAGGAAGACCAATTAAGAACGAAATAAAACAGACAACGGCTATGAAAGCTTCTTTTCTCGGTCGGAGGTATGCAGGCCATTCATCTATAATTGCAGTGAAGAAACCTTCCATTGTACAAAACTGAAAAGAAATTTCTTAGACAATTTCTTCTAGAACAAAAATTGTACAAATGTATTTTTCTTAGTATAAAACTGAAAAGAAAACTCTTAGTGTGAAAAATTGCTCAGAATAGAGCATTTGTATATGCTGCTAGGAAGCAAACAGTACTGAAGAAAAATCCAATGAAGGCGGTGGAAGATATTTCAGTTCTAACACTATTGAAAACATAGGGAGACAAGATGATCGACAGCGATTGAAAAGAATGAAAATATTTTGGTCGAAACTGGAAGGTGTTGTAATCTTAACCTATTTACTTTTACCACTTCCCATGCCTAAAACAAGTAACAGTTGAAATTTTAGCTTGCAAATGTGCTAATTGGCTACTTTTATTTTGTTTCTTACTATCCAATTTTCAAATAGAATACTTAATATTTAAATATTTAATCCAGCAGCTCTGGTACACAGTAGAAGATGAATTGTTTGAAATTTAACAAAATTGGATTTTCAACAGCTGAAAATTCTTGGAATTTAATATTTAGGGCTTTATTAGACTTATCTAATCATTATTGAATTCACAAAATGTCGAGGAACAAGAATATTCAATTTACAAACCCGAATTTAAATTTCAATTTGTTTACTGAGTTTCATGTAAAAGTATTATATAAGTGATGATTCATTAACAGCGGTAACCCTAATTAACACGTAGTATATATAGGCCATATCTTATACCCAAACCAATAAGAAACATCACAAGGATTAACGCTTCAGCAACCTCTCGGTTTACATTTATCTCGTTCCAACAGGCCATAATAGAAGCTAGGAACGGTACACAATAACCAAGTTCCGACATCAGCTAAAACCGGTTCTTCTCCCGCTCAGAGATAGACGTTTCCACTCATCGTCGAGTTTCATGCACTGTTACCATGTTTACTGCAGAACGTATAGCCCAAATTGGGGCAATCACTAGCCCAAAAAATAACCCAAACTAGCAAACATTATTATAACCTTATTATGCCATATTATAATGCTATTATGGGAAAAACGAAGAAAAACAAACAATCGGCAAATCAGGTCTCCTGCACATACATGTAGATCAAAAGAAAAATTATAGTCCTGTGAACGGAAAAAAATTAACCCCCCTCCAAGCATGCCTTTGTAAAATTGACTACTGCTTTACTGAAAGCACAAAAGTGAATTGTCCTTTACAAACTCGGTATATTGGATGCATACCATGATCTCATTGAAAAATAATGCTATGTAAACTTAAAAGAATACCTAGTAACAAACCGAAATTTTCCCTCTGCACTGTTTTGTTCTAAGCTTTTAGCATATCACCGACGAATTTACCAGATAAATATGCTCCATGGGTTCAGGGACAATAATTAATAATAGGTACTACCCACTAAGCGGCTGTCTTTTTCTAGCAGTGAGAGAATAACCTTTATTCCATTTTTTTGCTTTCAGTAAAGTACTAGTCAATTTTTGACGGCATTACTGGAGGGGTGATAATTTTGTTCATCTCCTTTCTATCATCCCATTTATTTCGTGAAATGTAAATATCTAAGTATTATGTATTGTTAGGCATTCAATCCTTATCCATTATGTTCAAAGCCTAGAGTAAGAGAAAATCAGACTGAATCCACAATTACAAATAGGTTTATTATTACTCAAGGTTCTTTGACTATTACTTCTTTGACTGCACTTCATTTGCTACTTTCATCAACTTAAACACGAATTATTAAATTTCTGAAACATGAATTTTGATGGAACAAAATTTGACAACATAATCCTTTCCCAGAAGAACATCCTGTAGTAACTAAAATGAACGAAACCATCTGAAAACCAATTCTGTTTCTAGCCTTTGTTTTGACACAATTCATGTCAATGAAAACGCGCTATATATATATATATATATATATATATATATATATATATATATATATATATATATATATATATATACGCCGTAGCTGAGGACGGTATACCATGGCTAGGAGATTGTCTACTCTAATCAAATTTTTAGTGTTGATTCGGCTTTTTTTGCTTATATTTGAGTTGGGTTAGAAGCACTGTAAATAATTTTCCCCATACAATACCCATCCTACAAATGGATCTTTGTTCAGTTGCAATTCTGCTAGAGTACCTTATTTTAATTTCTCTGTGACCGCAAAATCCTTCTCCTCGATTAAAAGTTTGACTCTTTGTCACAACTTTACTTTTTAAAGTAATAAAAAAAAACTTTGGCGGAAAGAGCGGGGTTTTGAAGAGAGGAAAGTACTTTTCATATACAGAATAGTTTCTGTTCGTTTAAAGTTTTAATGTCGCTCCTTATTTTCAGTTAAAAAAAAATTTTTTAATTTGATTTCTGAACGTTTTCCCACTAATGCAGGTTTGAATTTGGCTCAACGTCCATGAAAAATTAAAAGGAAATTTGCATACTAATTTTGGCAAAGTATCCCCCAAGTAAATTTTCTTTGGAAAGTTCACCTTCAGAAACTACCCCCGCAATGTGAAAATATCTCCCCGCGTAAAATAATCACTCCCCCACCGAAAATAATTCCCATGAAAAAAAAAATCTGTATATTTCCCAATAACCAATGACACATTTAAACAATATCACAAGTTTAAAGCTTTTAGCCGTTTCCCCGTGGGTGTTGAGGGGTCAAGTTATCTTCAAAGAGGTAACTATTAAATCTTTCGACTATTTTGAACCAAAATTGGCTAAAAAAGGCCTTTCACCAGGGGCCGTTGGGGATCGTGGTATCTCCAAAGGCGTAGTTATTCGGCCTTTCAACTATGCTGAACGAAATGGCTATCTAAAAATTTGTATTGGATGATTTTGAGAAAAAAGTTGGGAGAGGTGGCCTATTTGCTCTTCAATCTTTTTGGTCAATAAAAAGGCACTAGAGCTTTTAATTTCACTTTGGACGAGCCATCTCCTGACACTTTAGGACTACTATGTCAATACAGTCACCCTTAAGAAAAAAAAACAAAGAAATAAAAATAGGCATCCGCGATCTGGCACAAAAATTCCACATTTTTGCATGTAGGAGCTTGAAACCTCTACAGTGGGGTTCTTTGATACGCTGAATCTGATGGAGTGATTTTCATTACAGTTCTATGACTTTTATGGGATTTTTTCTTCTTTTTTCTTGAACCAGACAAATTTTTTCAGGCTCGTAGCCTTTGATGGGTAAGACTAAATTTAATAAGACTTATATATGCGGAAGCAGCATAATAAGTCAATTCTTTTGATACATTCACTGGTATCAAAATACTGTTTTTTAGATTTTTGGTTTCTTTTTTGATGGGCCAATCCTTACTTACAGTCCGTTAACACGAACTGTTTCATTGAATTATTAAAACTAACAAAATTCACCCTGTCTACTTGGCTACTTTTTTGCAATTCGATAATATTCAGAATGCTAAGTTTCATTACATTCGTTAAATTTTATCTGAGTTGGTAATAAGGATGCATGCCTAGCCTTTAAAAGTTGGGTGAGAAACAAGAAGGAGGTAACCACAGTCCAAGACACATTATGATTATATTGTGGTCCTAGATTCCCAAAGGAGGTAAACTACCAAATAGATATATAAACATTTTTTTTTTTTTGGTTTTAAGCGAATTCAATTTCTAGTACAAAAATAGCGAGGTTAGATACATTATAGCTTAAAAACACGCGCCGCGGGGTTTTAATGACTTGTCTCTCGAAGTTGAAAATTTTATGGCCCAATTGGTCGGAAATAGCCTAACCTGGCAACACAAATCCCAGGGTATAGTCGGTATCCCAGCAAAACCTAAGCAATTATCCTACAGAAATGATTCCGTGAAATATGATCTTAAATTTTCGGATTTTCTCTTTAGTGTTTGAATAGAAACGGCCAAAAAAGATTGTTTCTCTTTATTAATACACTGAAACTATTCCATAAGCAATAAAGAAACTGAAAAGTTCTTATATTGTACTTCCCCTGCTACAAAATATTATTTATACACTAAATATGTTTGTACATAGCTTTGTGTTTGCACATAAATTTACTTTAAACGACATCATAGTCAAATTTAATACGATATTCAAGAACTTTCAATCTACAGTCGAAATTCAAACCATATTGATTAATAAAACCTGTTTACATTGAGACTTATATTTTCTTTCTACTGAAATGTATACATAAATCTTGATAATTTCAACAATTCGTTGGACTTCAAACACGGATCACAGTTTCAACAAAAAATTGGATTTTTTTCCACTTGTTTAAATTCCAAAAAAAATTTGTTGAAAATTCATTTTTTTTGTACAGTGTAGATATATGTAAGACGGTCATATTCATCCTAATTTATTATATGTACCTTCCAGAGAGAGGGTATCCCTAGGAAGCCTGGGGGCCTTCGAGAGGGCCTTAAGCATTAGAACAACAAAAAATTATTGAAGCATTTTAACATTTTTGGGCAATACTCTTTGTTTCATTTGAAGAGATGCCATTCATAGCCCTCATAGCCCACAATACAGTCCACAATAGGGACTCTGACGAAAAGGGGTCAGAAATCTCAGGTGCCAAAGAAATCTAGAGGGGGAAGGAATTATAAGTCCTCCTCCCAAACGGTGAGATTAATCCGAGGGCAGGACCTCAAGAAAATCTGACCTGCAATTTTCTTTGGTCAGAGCAACCACCGATATTTTGTAGGATACATGAATGTTTCATTCTTATAACTTTACAGTTTTGGCTCCTTGGGGGACGGAGAGGGGGTAAAAATTGTACATTACAATTTCCGTCCCCTGTTTTCTTTCATCTATATTATTAACTATGTTTTCCCAGAAAACTGTTTTTACAATCAAGGATCCAATTGGTAACTGCTACATATACGAATAGTAATCGGTACACATATATTGTACATATATCTACATATATCGAAATTAGTAATCCCCAAACCCAATTTTAGATAGCTTCATATTTCATTAATACCGACTACTTAAACTTTCTCACACAGTGGAAAGGGCTTATACAGTGGAATCCATATTGCCCCCTTTTTTAAATAAAAAAGAAGATTATATTTTCTCCAAGAAGATATTTGTAAATATATTTTATTCTATTTTCTTCTTCTTTTTTAGAGTAATTCTTTGTCCTTTTCACGTAGAATCAAAACAGTTGTCATTAAGAAAGTAAATAATTGTTCAATTGATGAGAAGTGATTTGGTTTCCAACTTGGTCTCTCAAAATTTTAATATCACACAGGTGATACATAAAGTGTCAAGAACATCGAAAATTTATAAAAAAAAAAAAAAAAACATTTTTTGTAGCAAAAAACAATATCAAATAAGATCTTTTTGATCTCCTATAGCAAGGAAGAATTAATGGGCACCAGACCCCAAAGTTCGTAAAAGCTTGCAGACAGTTTGTCTAAGGTTTTTTTCAGGTTCATCTTAAAGTTGTTGGATTGACACATTGGTGAATAAAAGTGAGTTTTATTTTCTACGAGTCTTCTTTATTATTTAAAAAAAATGAAAACCTGTAAATATCAAAGGACTAAATAAGATGCAGAGAATCAGATTGAACAAATCAGTTGAAAACATCACGTTTAAAACAGAAAGTTCACCTACCTCCTTTTGAATTGTCACCTCTACACTAATAAAAGACAAATACCTGAGAATCTAGACCAAGAAAAATGATCATCATAAAGAAGAGACACGCCCATAAGGGAGATAGTGGTAATTGCATAACAGCGGATGGGTAAGCCAAAAACACCAACCCTGGTCCTAAAAAAAAAATGCAAATATTTATACATTTTGAAACTGTAAACCATGAAATACTGAAATACATGAAATTTTGAAGTACCAGAGCATTTTTTGAAAGTCATGTTGATTTTATTTTTTTTATATTTAATATAATTTATCATTAATTTTCTATTTTATATATATATATATGCTAATTTATATTTAATAGTGCAGTCTCTAGTTTTTATTCCCTGTTCTTCTGTTTTTTTTGTATTTTTGAGAAGTCTTTATTTTTTCGTATTAGTTTGTTTCTTTTGATTAAGGAGACGCATCAAATCTACCTTTCTGTCTACCTATGTTAAATGTTTATGTTTTGTTTACGGTGAATTAAAATTAAAAAATTATGGAATTTTGAAATCAATTCGACAAAGTTGAAGTTCATCCTAGAGGATTTGATTCTGCTTTTTTCAGTCCAAAAGAGTAACAAACACAATAAAATTTAAGAAAATGTGAGCTTTTCATGACAGTAATCTAAGATAGAACTTTTACCTTATATCTGGATATATGACATTCAAAAGCTTCCCTCAGTAAGAAAAAAGTAATAAAAAACATGAAAAAATTTTAACAAAAAGGGTTTTATGTGGTTCAATAGTCTTACTTAGCGAGCAAAAATAAATGAAAGCAATTAAGAAATTAAAAATATTCAAGGCTCTTTTTAAATACTTTAATCAATAAAGGTAAGACTTAAATCAATTTTTTCTCTATGCATTCTTCTTGCCAAGACTAGCAGTGAGAAGCTAGCCAAAAGGCTCGAGAAAATTGAATAAAAATCCTGAAAAAAGAAACGAAAGAGATGGAAAATAGATTACCGGAAAATAAAGAGCTGAAATTTATACACGATGTTCCACGGTTTTTCAACTTCAAAGCGACATGGTTAAACGTTGCTGAAAAGAATTCTGAAACACTGATAAAACCATTCTGGGCTATTTTATTTTCAGTGATTGAGTTTGTTCCATTAATTATTCTAGAGTGGAAAAAAATTCACAAACATTCTGAAAACATTGATGAAAAAAAAGCAAAGATAATCAAAATTAAAATTTAACAACAAGACTCAGCGTCTCCAATGCGCCTAGGAGTTAATTTATTAGGATTTTTCTATCTTAGAGCTAGGGTTTGCTGACCGTCTTTTTTATAAACAAACTAGACTTAATTTAAGGTGATACGGTACCTTAAAAAACATTTTGCAAGCCTTAGCTTCAGCTGACCATTGCAAGGAAAAGGAGTCTATTAGTGAATTCTCTTAGAGGAATAATTATCATTAAAAGCTGTGAGCATTGGAGGTTTAAATGTGAAGTTCAACTAAATAGATAGTTTAATTTTATTTCCCTTTTGTTGGCCAATCAAAGCGAACCAAAGAAAACTCCCAAAGGGGAAAATTACTCAAATGAGACTTCCTTTGAACTGCTTACGCTTCCTGAGTAGGCATGATTAATATACCGTTTCCTGAGTACTACTACTACTACTACTAATAACTCACTGCAGCACCAAGCCGCCTGAGGCCAACACAGCTACGCACGCTCCTCCTCCAACCTAATCTATTTAAAGCCTCCCTCTTTACACCCTCCCAGGAAGTTCCCATTTCCTTTAAATCCTTATTTATGACATCCTCCCAACCCAGACAAGGACGACCTGCTTTCCGTGTAGCCCCAGACGGTTGGCCAAAAAGGACAATCTTCGGTAATCTGTCATCCTTCATCCGTAGAACGTGGCCTAGCCATCTCAACCTTTCTTTCATTATAGCCCCTGAAAGTACCCGTTTCCTGAGTAGGTGTGAGTAATTGATCTATTTCCGAAAAAAACCGAGGAAGTTAAATGGTTTTCCAAGATATTTTCGGAAAAGTGTGTGTCGGCTTTTAGTTTTCTGTCGTTTATTTGGAACTCTTATCTAAGCTTTACAATTTATGGCAAGACCACCGAATAAATTCTAAGTCGTTTGCCCGAAAAAAACAAAGAATTTAACAATAAATGAATACTCAAAACAATAAATTTCAAAAATTTTGAAAATCAACATACAATTTCTCAAAATTAATAAAAGCTCTCCTAATATCTGAACGATAAAACGTATAAAATACAGTAACCATGGTGAATATTAAGAAATTTATATCAAAGCTAAAAATCATAAACACATGCTAACGACCCTATTCTGGTACTATTTTAGGTTTTATGCAAAATTTGACAAGACAATTCAATAATCTTACTACACAGAAAAATTGTCAATTCTAAAATCCATACTAAAATCTGGTAATATGAATATTAATTTAAATTTAACAATGGACGAGGCAGGTTGATGTTTTTAGGAATCGTTTGGCCTCAAGCAAGTCCTACAACAAAATGGTTAGAAAAAAGTTGAGAAAATATTTACGGCCAGTGGTGTAGTTAGAAGTAGACATGGACATAGGTGAGGAGAGCAAAAGGGCAGTGCACCCCCCAAGAAAAATTCATAAAAAGAAGTATTCTTTTGATCGTTCTCAAACTTAAAATTCTGAATTCATCTCTGACTGAAAATAAAGTTTTTCCTTGTTTAAAGACTTCTACCCCTTTCAAAGAAATTCCCAGACAACCCCGTGGAAGTGGGTATCGGTGTGTCTGAACCACCTATCCTCCAGAGAATGTGGTCTTGGGTTTCCAGGCATATACCATGTGCCACCCAATCCCCATCAGAATGAATTAGAATCTTAGAACCATACACCCTTTTAACAGTCAAAAGAATCGCCGTAAGTTTATAAGAAGCTAGTAGTTAAAATCTATACCTGATTCAGCAACTTCTGATATTGGCTTTCCCTGTTCATGAGCCATGAAGCCAATTACAGAAAATATGGCAAAACCAGCGAAAAAGCTCGTTGTAGAGTTTATGCCACAAACTATCATCGCATCCCTAAAGAAATCAGAAATAAATTCCTTCAAACTTGGATTTAAGAAGTTCGAGTAAATTATACTGGGTCACTCACAAACGAAAAAAAAAATAATTTAAAGGATAAAGTAAAATCAAGTTAAAGCATAAAAAAGAATAGTGAGCAGTGTATTTTGGAAAATGAGGTTGCGCCACTGAAACTGCAAAAACTAAAACAAAAAATTACGAACTACGACATAAACAAATGATGGTGACACTATTAAGCACTTACAACCAGTTTCTGATTAAACACTCCGTGGTAACAGACTGTAAGTGCAGAGCGACATTGGTAAATAGTAACCAAAACTATTAAAACGAAATTTTCCTATCACTTGATATTATATTATAAGTTTTGGAAGATAGATTGATTTTTAAAGTCTGTGAAATATGTGAAAAAAGTGAAATATGAAAATATTTCACTTTTAATACGCCATTTGTTTCCTCGTTACGGTTATTTAAATGCTTGCAATCAAAGCAATTTTGGTAATCTTTGGTAATTTTGGTATATTTTATATATTATTTAATAAATTTTGGTATATATAAAAATAAGTTGTATGTATGTCCGTCTGTTACACTATCTATATCTATATATATAAAAATAAGTTGTCTGTGTGTGGATCTGTGGATCAGGTGACGTCATGTTTGTCCGCGTATGACGTCTGAATTATTTCACACTAATACAAAAGAAGAAAAAAACTAAAAAAGGTAAAAACTACAAAAAAAACTAAAAAGAAAAAAAAACTAAAAAAGCTAAAAAACTAAAAAAAACTAAAAAAAGGTAAAAATCTAATAACTAAAAAAAAACTGAAAAAAATAAAAAAAACAAAAACTACAAAAAAATAAAAACTAATAAAAAAACTAAAAAAGCTAAAAAACTAAAAAAACTAAAAAAAACTAAAAAAAGGTAAAAAACTAAAAAAAACTAAAAACTAAAAAAGAAAAAAACTAAAAAAAAGGAAAAAACTGAAAAATAAAAGAGAAAAAGAAAACTAAATAAATATGAATAAATATATATAAAAATAAGTTGTTTGTGGGTTATGTCTGTCTGTCTGTCTGTCTGTCTGTCGAGTGACGTCGTGTTTGTCCGCATATGACGTCTGAATTATTTCACACTAATACAAAAGAAGAAAAAAAAACTAAAAAAGGTAAAAACTACAAAAAAAACTAAAAAGAAAAAAAACTAAAAAAGCTAAAAAATAAAAAAAAACTAAAAAAAGGTAAAAAACTAAAAACTAAAAAAAAACTAAAAAAAGGCAAAAACTAAAAAAAACTAAAAACTAATAAAAAAACTAAAAAAGCTAAAAAACTAAAAAAACTAAAAAAAGGTAAAAAACAAAAAAAAACTAAAAACTAAAAAAGAAAAAACTAAAAAAAAGGAAAAGACTGAAAAATAAGAGAAAAAGAAAACTAAAAAAATATTAATAAATATAAAAAAGTAAAAAAAATGGTAAAAACTACAAAAAAACTAAAAACTAATAAAAAAACTAAAAAATCTAAAAATCTAAATAAACTAAAAAAGAAAAAAAAGAAAAAAGGAAAAAAAATAAAGGAGAAAAACAAAACTAAAAAACGAATGTATATACAGACCGGGACACCGGGATACAAATGACGACCGGGACACAGGGAATATAAATGACGACCGGGACACAGGGACACAACTACAATGGGGACGCCGGGGGGCACAGGGGGATATAAATGACGACCGGGACACCGGGACACAAGGAATGTAAATGACGCCCGGGACACTCAAAGAGAAATCACAGACTGGAACACCGGGACACAAATGACGACCGGGACACAGGGAATATAAATGACGACCGGGACACAGGGACATAACTACAAAGGGGACGCCGGGGTGCACAGGGGGATATATAAATGACGATGGCGACTCAGGGAATGGTCGATTAGCAATCACCATCAACAAAGCTCAAGGGCAATCATTAGAATCATGAGGTATAGATCTGAATACGGATTGTTTTCCCATGGACCATTATATGTTGCATGTTCAAGAGTCGGTAAACCTGACAATCTATTTATATGCACAGACAATGGGACAGCAAAGAATGTTGTATATTCGCAAGTTTTACGTAGTTAAAAACATATATATATATATATATATATATATATATATATATATATATATATATATATATATATATATATATATATATATATATATATATATATATATATATATATATATATATATATATATATATATATCTATATTCACAGGTGGGACATAGGGACACAACTACAATGGCGCGTAACTAATATGGCGCGTAACGACTTACGCGCGCGGGGGGGCTTGGGGGGGGGCGTGAAGCGCCCCCACCAACTAGGTGTTGGGGTGGCGCGAAGCGCCACCCCAACAGCTATTATATATATAAAAATAAGTTGTATGTATTTTTGTTCGAGGGCTTGCATATGACGTGTGGAAAATAAAGAAGAAAAAGAAAACTAAAAAAAGAAAAAAGGTAAAAACTAAAAAAAAACTAAAAAGAAAAGAAACTAAAAAAAATAAAAAAATAAAATAAAATAAAGAAAAAACTAAAAAAGAAAAAACCTAAAAAGAAAAACCTAAAAAAAATAAAAAAAGGTAAAAAACTAAAAAGAAAAAAAGCTAAAAAAAACTAAAAAAGCTACAAAACTAAAAAAAGAAAAAACTAAAAAGAAAAACAGAAAGAAAAAGAAAAAACATATATTTATATATTAAAATAAAAAAAAACTCTAAAAAACTAAAAGAAAAGAAAAAAACTAAAAAAGAAAAAAATTACAAAAAGAAAAAACTAAATAAAGAAAGAACCTAAAAAGAAACGAAAAGTAATGTCTTATCTTACTATATTAAGCTTAATATTTTCAACAGAATAGTAGAGGACTCACTTGGAGAGTTCAAGGGATCGATTTTTTTTTACGCATTTCTTCTTAAAAGTTTCTTAATAACCCTGTATTCTCAAGATTTTTTTTTTTACTTCGATTTATAAACGATAGCCCGTGCCGACTTGCGATTTAAACATGTCCATACAAATTGCGTAGGTATTATGAAGTGACTTGTAACTACATATTTTATTTGTCATTTCATACGTGGCTTTTGAGATCATTAGGGCTCCATTGTTTAATGCGTAAACATGTTGGTGGGATTACGGAGTGATAAACAAAATATTTACCTAATTGGATCGCATAGCTATCAAATAAATGGTGCAAAATTACCCTCTAATCGACAAGTTCTCTCAATTCTATTTTAATACAATATTCGCCAGGGTAAACTGACTATTAGTGGAAGCACAAATCTTGTGATTTAAGGGTGCATCATATATTGGGAAAAAGCAAGAATTCCAACAAGGTCGTTTCCTAACTGTGTAAAGAAAACGTGTTGATATATATCAGGTTTGGAGAGAGTTGCAAAAAAAATCAGGTTGCGTTCAGAAGCCGTGAAAACAATTTCAAATTGGATCTTGATAATTTGTTTGATATTGCACATGCTGATACTTTGGAGAAAAAAAAAGAGAAAGATACATTATTTTAATGAAACAGAGAGACCTAATTCAATCAGGATACTTAGGTGGTGTAGATAAAAATTGGCGGAAAAAGAGGAAAGATCTAGACGACTACGATTGACAAAAGATGAAACGATTGTAAGATAAAGAGAATCACTAGCTCTTGCATCTACTTCCACCACAGATAACTTAGAAAGTCTAGAAGATTAAACGAAGAACAGATCCTGAATTCTGAACTCCGCCTACCAGATGTTCCCAGCCATAAACAAAGTTCAAAAAGAGGTAGAAAGAATCTCATTACACCTAAACTAGTTGCAGCTTATATCGTTGCCAGTTAAGCATTAGAGACTCGATTTATATTCTTAATGCGATGGTAGAAGCGCTTGGTCTGAGTAGTGATGATTTCCCTATTAACAAATCACCTGCTCAGCGAATCTCTTCTGAAAACTAGAAAATCAAGGGCATAAGCAATCAAATTTGACTTCCAAAACCTACCCGACGTAGTCACAACTGTACCCGACGTAGTCACAGTCCAAAACTGTACCCGACGCAGTCACAGTCCATTGGAATGGGAAACTATTACTTACAAAGTTAAAAAAAAAGAATGCTTGCCACTTATTGCTACGTTTCACGGTAGAGAACAGCCTCTTGCACTGCCGAAATTAGAAAGCTCTTCTTTAAAAACCAGCCTAAGGCTATCTCAACAGCTTTCTTTGACTGGACTCCTCTCGATAACGTACAAATAATTTGCTGCTATGCAACTGCTTCCAATAATGGCCGCTTCAATGGAGCTTGTTCTATTTCGGAACAAACTTTGGAATAGAATTGCTGCTTTTCGCCTGTCGCTATCATGTTTATGAATCAGTCCTAAAACCTGTCTTTGACGCTAATATTAATAAAATTTCTAGTAGCCCAGATATTCCAATGTTCACCAAGTTCATAAAATATTGGAAAAACACCGATTCTAGTAACATCGAGCCGTCTCTTGATTTCGTAACAGGACGTGTTGCCAAGCTTTGTTAATACTATATAAGGCAGAATTAGACAAAGGTTTTGTAAGAGATGACTACTGCAAATTAATTGAACTGTGCTTAATATTTTTGAGAGGAGACACACAGAAAAAACTGAAACTAAGGTCCCCCGGAGTTATGCCTTGGTTTGAATACACAATGGCGACCAATGCATCCAACCAAGATTTGCGCTTCTTAAAGAAGTTAAAAGAGCACGAAAAAGCTGATGCAATAATTTCTAAAGCTTCTATAACCAAGTTTAACCATCATTTGTGGTATTTATGTGAATTGACAGTCATTCTGTTACTGCATGATGAGGAAGTTGATAGCCAAATTATGAAGAAAATGATTGCCAACTTCAACAGGGACAGAATCTCCGATTTTAGCAAACGCCATGACCCAACAGAAGAAGAACTGGCTCAAAAATTGTTTGATAAGTTAAACTGACTTTTTGTGATATTTTTTTTAATTGTTGTTGATTTTTTTTCCATTAAAATTATTTTTATTTTTCTTAGATAAAACACTCAGAAGTATCGAAAAAGAGAAAGCAATTTTTATCACGACTGCAGATCGACTAAGGTTTTCTAAAAGAAGATGTATCTTCATGGAACAATAAGGCTGCTTTTCCGGAAGCTAAAAGAAGAATAAGTTGTATGAGAGTTGTGAATGATACTGCTGAAAGGGGTGTTAAATAATGCAAGATTTTAATGGACTTATCACGGCTGATGGAGAAAAAAATAGTTCTTGCTGGGCTGTGTGCAGGAACATAGAAAATTGTATATGGACTGAAAAATCAAATACTCTAAAGAGAAATTATCCAGACTGGTTGTTGTTAATTTATGTTTTTAATTAAAAATTGGTGTTCATCTAATTGAATTTTTACTTTTATTCACTTATTTTATAGCATTTATAGTGATTATATGGCAGACAAAAATATCAAGACAAAATAACCTTTTTCTCTAAACTTTGAAGCTCGATCGGCACTGGTTGCATTAATGCTAGAAAGACAAAAAAGACAAGTGAAAAACATGGAGGGTGTGCATTATGGAAATATGGAGAGGGACGAGGGTGTTAGAAGGGCATGAATGCCTTTAGAGTTTTAAGGTTGATAATGTGCATTACAAAGGATATCTGGAAACCTTAGGCTGTTTGCATTAACTTTTATATTTACATTAACATTGATACTAGCCACTTAAAATACTACTACTACTACTACTACTACTACTAATAACTCACTCCAGCACCAAGCCGCCTGAGGCCAACACAGCCACGCACGCTCCTCCTGCAACCTAATCTATTTAAAGCCTCCCTCTTTACACCCTCCCAGGAAGTTCCCATTTCCTATAAATCTTTATTTATGACATCCTCCCAACCCAGACAAGGACGACCTGCTTTCCGTGTAGCCCCAGACGGTTGGCCAAAAAGGACAATCTTCGGCAATCTGTCATCCTTCATCCGTAGAACGTGGCCTAGCCATCTCAACCTTTCTTTCATTATAGCCCCAGAAAGCGGGATTGAACCACACTTTTCGTACAACCTACTGTTTAAAATACGGTCAGTCAGCCGGGTACCCAGAACAGTCCGTAGGCAATTTCTCTGGAAAACATCTAGTAAATTTTCATCTGCTTTTCGGAGTGTCCATGCTTCAGAGCCATATTTGACCACTGTCATCACTGTAGCTTCCAATATTCTAATCTTGATATGTAGACTTATCTTTCTATTCTTCCAAACTGTTTTTAACTGTGAAAAAACACCCTGAGCTTTAGCTATTCTACTTTTAACATCTTCACTGCTCCCACCATCTTTACTAATAATACTACCAAGGTAACTGAAGCTCCCAACCTGATCAATCTTTTCGTTACCTAATGTCACCTGTTCATCTTCACTTATTCCTAGCCTTAGTGACTTAGTCTTCTTAACATTAATTTTCAAGCCTATTTTAGCACCCTGAACTCGTAAAACCTCTAAAAATTCATTCATTTTGCTCACACTTTCATCTAATATGCTTAAATCATCAGCATAATCTAAGTCCAGGAGCGTTCTTCCTCCCCATTTGATTCCATGGTCTCCAATTGCCTTTCCTGTGCTCCTTAAGACAAAGTCCATCAAAATGATCCATATAAAGGGGGATAGAACACAACCCTGCTTAACTTCTGATTTAATACAAAACCAGTTGCTAACCTCATTTCCTACCTTAACCGCAGCAGTATTATTCTCGTACATCAAATCACTTTAATGTATTTTTCTGGTATACCATATAACGATAAGACCTTTGTTAACGCTGTTCTATCAACAGAATCGAAAGCTTGCTCATAATCGATAAAACTAAGGACCAAAGGTGTTTGACAACGAAGGGACTTCTCAATTATTAACCTAAGAGTGAAAACATGGTCGACACATCCTCTACCTTTTCTAAAACCGCATTGTTCTTCCCTTAAAACTTTGTCTACAGCATGTCTCAGTCTAAAAAGTATCATATTACTCAGTAATTTGCTACCTACAGAGACCAGACTAATACCTCGATAATTATGACACTCACTCTTGTCACCTTTCTGATACAGTGGTTTAATTAAGGTTTTCCTAAAATCATTGGGTACTTCCCCTTTTTTAAAAATCATGTTCATAATCTTCAGTAACTTATTCCTAACCTCAGAGCCACCATATTTAAGAAACTCATTAATCATACTATCAGCACCTGGGGCCTTATTATTTTTTAATCCTTTTAGTACTGTCGCTAATTCTTCCTCACTAAACAAATCTTCCTTCACATCCAAGGTATCACAAACTTTTTCATTTTCATCTATATCTTTTCCTGCAACTGTATCCACTTAAAATAGGACACAAATAGATGGTCTAGTGCGACCAACAAAAACAATGATCGTGTTAACTTGCAAATTTTGTATCCTATTTTTAATGCGATATTTCACCCCGAAAAATTGTATATGTGGTAGCCCAGGGCAAGTTTAAAAACGATAGATTGTTTGTTGAGAAAATGCAAAGTGCAATACCAAAAAATTAAATAATAATAAAAAATGATAAAAAAAAGTATTTCAACAGCACAATGCTCTACATAAAAAAATTACCAAAAGTATCCAAGGACTTTTAAAATGTTCCGTATTTACAGCGAGAAATCTCTCCTGTTGCTTAACACTTCATAATAATAATAATAATATATTTATAACCCCCTGTACAAAACAATGTGAGTTAGTGGAGCAAAAAGAGAGAAAACGGAATAAACATCAGAAAAGAAAACAACTTCATTTAGAACACATGACACATAAGTACAACAAAATCAACAGAACAAACGTATGAGAACAAAGGTACAAGGGTACAACACAATAGGTTTAAGATTTGCCGAATGGTAATAGTGGCAGTTACACTTATAAGCACGTTTTCTTCATATTTTACACGCGCATATTTTAATATTTTTTAAATTTTCGATGTCTCACACTGGTACCCACTATAGTATTACCAGGTACCCCATGGGTTCCCCATTATAGTCACAAGTTTTTTGTTAAAAAAAGATTAAGAATTGTGAATGATTCAAGTTTTTCTTTGAAGCGAAAAATTGAAATGGCAAGAACTTGGCTTGAAAATCCTAAACCCGAAAAAAATTTGTTCTTTGCATATGACATCTGATCCATCACACAAACAGGAAAAAAATACTGGGTGGGGGAAGGGGCAAAGTTGGAGCCAATTTTCTCAAAATCAAGCAGAAATAACAGTGAAAACTGAAAAATGATCTAAACATTAACATAAAAGCAAATATACCCTAATGAAAACTGAACTGTTTCTCTGGATACTTGAATTAGGCAGGCCTATCTTAGTTTTGACAATATTTTTGGAGAAACTAAATTTGAGCTGGGGGGAGGTAAACTGAGGTATTGGTGGGGCAAACTTGGACCTGGAGGGTACAGTTGCCCCCTGCCTCACAGCAAATTATGCCCCTGTAGGTAAATCAGTAAAATTACACTTAAAAGCTGATATGCATCAATTCACCAGTTACACACACAGTTGGTACCGTTGTTGTGCTTGATTTTGCTTTAATTTACAGAAGTGATTATAACATGGCATAATATGACATAATAACATGATATGACATAATAACAGAACATGACATAATATAGTGATATAATATGACATATAAATAACCCAAAGCTTCATTCACATACATTGCCACAATTCAAAGTAGGGTTTTTCTGCCCCTCCATAAACCTTTTAAAGGCCAGGGCATAACTTGCGCTTTAATAAAGCTGACTTACACTTAAGTCAACGGGCTTACTATTAGTCAAAACAACAACACAACAACAAAATAATACACAAATCTCAACTTTTTAACTGATAGATCAGCAACATTTTTTTTTCAAGTTTTTGCCCAACGGGTAAGTTAAATCTCAGTAAAAGTTACCTGTTTTCGATATATTTTTGAATCATCTCTCTTTTTTCATAGTTACACCTTCACTTTTATGCTATTAGATGTACAGCGCTCTATTCTAGGTATTCACAAATGGGTAAAATCCATCTTGATAAAATGCTATTAGTACTCAATGTATTCTCTCTCATTTCAAAACTTTTCGGTTTAGCCTAAAATTTCAAGCATATCAATATTTTGAATGTCATTTTTTTAACTAGGGGTGAATATATTTCTATTTTAGGTTTTCATGGATATGTGGCTCTAGTCTCATAAAAATAATATGTTTTATATGTATTTATTCCTCAATAAAGATTTTCAATGAGCAACCAATTTTTTCTTGGTAATTTTGAATAGGATTTTACTTTTGCATTCATAGTGTACATGTCTTTCTACGATATTAGAGCCATCAGTTTTTGAGAAACCCAATTATGCAATTTGACGGAAGAAATTCAAAACATGGCTTTTTGCGTAAACTTTAAAAGAGGATAGAACAACCAGAATAACGTTTTCTGTTTTTTGATTCTTACTAACAATGAATTTTTGAACAAGGGAGGTTTTGCAGGACCTTAGGTGCAAGATAGAAGCAATTCTGACATAAAATTATAAATTTCCACCTTTTTTGTGTAAATAACATGTTTTGGAAAAGCATTTAGAATTCTAATTATAGCAAGAATAAGAAAAAGTACAACAAATGGATGGAACCGATTGACCAAGTGTGCTTCAACTCACTAAGCAGGTTTTCAAATCTATGCTGAAAAAAAAGAAACAAAAGGTCATTTGAATCAGTTTTATATAAAGAAATTATTGACATAAAGAGAAAAAAAGAACTAAACGTACTTGTAGACATTGTTATGGTATTTATTGTAACTCCCAAGAGCTACAAGAGTTCCAAGAGCCAGTCCATAAGAAAAGAAGATCTGTGTAACTGCATCAATCCATACGATCGGTTCAGCAAGCTTACTCAACTCTGGGTATAGGTAGTACATAATACCCTCCTTAGCTCCAGGTAAGGTAATTCCACGAATCAGAAGCACAGTGAGTAGTACATAAGGGAATAGAGCAGTGAAGTAAACAACCTATGAGAAATTATCCCGGTGAATAAAATGTAACAATAATGTCAGCACATAAAGGAAGTAGCACATAATGAAAGAGATCTGTGAAATAAAGTCTGCAAGAAACGTTTTTGATCAGTAAAACGAAACTATCCTATCAGCACCCAAGGGGAGCAGCCCATAATGAAAGAGATATGTGAAATAAACGGTCTGTAAGAAATGTTTTTGACAAGTAAAATGAAACTATAATGTCAGCACATAATGAGAGACGGCTGTGAAATAAAGAATTTATAAGAAATGTTTTTTGACAAGTAAATAAAACTATAAGGTCAACACACAAGGGAAGCAGTTTATAATGAAAAAAAGCTCTGAATAGCGAGTCTATAAGAAACGTTTTTGACAAATAAAATTAAACTATGATATTAGCGCTTGAGGGAAGCAGCACATAATGAAAGAGAGGTGTGAAACAGAGTATCTATAAGAAATATTTTCAAAAAACGAAACTTTAAAATCAACACATCGTGAAACGTCGCATTAAGAAAGAGATTAGTAATCAGACAATCTATAAAATGATACAAAAAGGAAGGGAAGTGAGAAATAAAGTAAATTACACTATCAACACATAAAAAGCAGCCCAAAGGAAGAAAGAATTGGATCAGAAAACTTGCACAAAGCTAAAATTTTAATAATTGCAATCAAATCATCACATCCATTAACAAGAAAGGCCCATAGGGGAAAGATAAGCAAAACAGATGATCAATAAGATTTTTTTGTAATAAGTATGATTAAATCATAATATTCACTAATAAGAGGATTAGCACATAAAACAGATGTCAATAAAATATAATAATTAGAGAAACATGTGTTTATTTTATAGCAAAATCAAATTATCGTGTCAGCATAAAGAGAACCGAGAAATACAACATATAAGAGCATGGAAATAGATATAATATTACAAACACGTTATTCCTAAGTAAAATTAAACCATCATACCTGCCCATAAGAAAAGAAATTAGCATATATATATATATATATATATATATATATATATATATATATATATATATATATATATATATATATATATATATATATATATATATATATATATATATATATATATATATATATATATATATATATATATATATATATATATATATATATATATATATATACATATATATATATATATATATATATATATATATATATATATATATATATATATATATATATATGCATATGTATATATATATATATATATATATATATATATATATATATATATATATATATATATATATATATATATATATATATTTCTATATATATATATATATATATATATTTCTATATATATATATATATAAACATATATATATATATATATATATATATATATATATATATATATATATATATATATATATATATATATATATATATATATATATATATATATATATATATATATATATATATATATATATATACATGTATATATAAACATATATATATGTATGTGTATACATATATATACATATATATGTATATATATACATATGTTTATATATATATATATAATTTTAAGTGTTTTTTTTATCAAATATCTCTACAGAATATCATTACCTTGAGTTTCTCCATTTGATTTTAGAGTTTAAAACTGCCGTGTTAAGTATGCAAAACTTCTGCTGTCTTAGTCTCTTTAACAAAATGATAAAAAGTTAACAGCATGAGTTTTAAGTTATTTATTAGATCTAAATCAAGGTAACTTGACTATATTCTTGTAAACAATACCAGAAAAAGGCAAGACACTTTTTGTATGTAAATATCAGCTTGAAAATATTACTCCCCTAATTCTTCAGCTATTTCATGTCTGTAAATTTTTTTTTGTTTTAAAAAGTACAGTTATGACAAAGAGTCAAACTTTAGCGTAAAGAGCGGGGCGTTGAGGAGGGGACAGCCCCTTTCATATTTCATATACGGAATAATTTATGTTCAATTTAAGTTTTAATGCTGCTTCTTACTTTAAGTTTAAAATTTTTTTAATATTTAATCACATGAAACAACCAATAAAGTAATAAGTTCTTTTGCTGACTCAAAATCCAACACAGCATTAAAAGGTAAATACAAGAATGTTTGAAAACCGCATAACTATTTTGTTCCTTTATTGACCTTGGCTTAAGGAAAATGTGATTGACTTGCAAAATACGTCTAAAAAATAGACCACAAAAATAAGCCATAAAAATCAAACTAAAGCACACTTTATAGCATAGAATGTAGGAAGAGATACTTTCGAAGGGGGGAGGGGAGGGCAAAAGGGAAAACTGCCCCAGGCATCAAGACTAAGGCTTATTCAAATTTTTCACCTCGATTCGGCCATTTTTTCTCATATTTGAGTCAGAAGGGGGCGCTGTAACTAATTTTTCCCCGGGTACCACTAACCCTAGGAGCGGTTTTGTATAGAAGAGTAATTTTTTTTCTCACTGACAGTTCAGAACCATATAAGGAAATATCCTTGGGTTTTTAGAATAGAGTAAGAAAAAGCCATAGCGAGCATGAGAGGAATAATCATTTTCAGACAAAAATTTAGTTTACACGACCAATTTAACTAAGATGTTTAGACTTCATCAAATAGACTAAGAATATTAAATAAGTTAATATTTCTCCTAGCACTTTAAACGACGTTAGTCTACTGTTAAGTATAATCTTTCCAGCTCTTCCAGCTTTTTGTAATCTTTCCAGCTCTTTGTTAGAAGTTAAGTTATAATTTTGAGCTCTTTGTTAGAATTTAAGTCTCTGTTAGAAATCAAGCTCATTGCTTCATACTGGTTATTAAAGTCTTGTAACAAATCAATAACAATTTACTGTAATAATTAATCTCGATAGTAATTGATAATAATTACTTAGTGACAATTAGTACAAAAAATATTAATAATCACAACATAATAGTGAATTTATTTTATAATAGTTAACCTCCTAATACACTCAATAAATCTTGTAGTGAATTGATTTTTACATTTTTTTTTAATTAATAGTTCTTTTTCCTTACAAATCTCACGATGTCAATGAAGCTGTATACTTTTGGAATATTTTTTCAAAAATATGATGCATAATCAAGTGACAAGATGCTATGAAAAATGACAAGTGTTGATTATTTTATGCTAATGTTGTTTGCACATTGTTTAAATACAATACATATAGATAACTTCGAAGACCACACTGCCTTTCCATGACGAAAGTATAACAGTTCAAAATAGGGATGAAACCTTTTAATCGACAGTGAACAGATATGCAATTTTTAACTGAATATTTCGAACACATATACAGTGTTCATCATCAGCAGTAAAACAGTAAAGCAGTAAAACTGCAGATGATGAACACTGTATATGTGTTCGAAATATTCAGTTAAAAATTTTTATATCTGTTCACTGTCGATTAAAAGGTTTCATCCCTATTTTGAACTGTAATACTTTCGTCATAGAATACATAGTACAAAATGTATGCAGAAATTTTCTTATATAGGAATGTGCTATAGAAATCAGTACGAGTACAAATTAAATTTTTAACTGAAATAAAACAAAAATAACAATTTCTTCAAATTAAAGTAAGGAGCAACATTAAAGCTTAAAAAAACATAAATTAATCTGTAAATGACGGGAGATGCCCCTTCTTAATACCTCACTCTTTACTCTAAATCTCTTAGCACTTAAAAAAAAAAAACTACTTATTATAATCAAATAGCCTTTGTTTCCAACAGCCGTTTTTATAGAATTGGGATAAGGAGTCGAATTTTAGCATAAAGAATGAGGTATTAAGGAAGTGACATCCTCCTTCATATAAGGAATGATTTTTGTTCGTTATAAGCTTTAATGCTGCTCCTTACTTTCAGTTGAAAAAATATGTTTTATTAAAATTAATAGGAGGGAAATTTACTTCCCTTCTCCATAGCAAATCTCCCCACTAAAATCCATCCATGGAAAGTTCCTCTCTCGTAAGAATCCCTCTCTTCAAAAAATTCCATCCTCACTGAAAATTCTCGTCATAAAATTTCTTACGACAATTCGCCCAGTTTCATTAGTTGAAAGACTTGTTTTTTATTTACTTTTTAATTGTTTTCATATCTTTCTGAAAATCCCCCCTCTGTGAATTTTTTATTGCAAATACTCCCCCCACCCTTTATCGGAAAGTTTTTCATGCAGAAAATTATCCCAAAGATTATTACTCCACCGGAAAATCCCCCCACTCATGGTAACCCCTCCCAGACATTTCCAATTCCTTTGGAGATGTCACCCACATATTTTCCTGGAACATTTCCGCATGTAAAACTGAGAGAAAGTGAGAAGAAAATTTCATATAGGAACTCTGGCAAATTCTCCCGCACAAAATGACCCCTTGAAAGTCCATCCCCGGAAACCACCCTCCCAATAAAAAATTCTCTCTGTGGAAAATCTACGCCCACAGGAATCCCCCCCCATCTCCAAAAAATTATATGCTTCACAATAACAACGCAAGTACATAGCAAGATTCATCTGAAAGGCAAATTTCTTTTCTTGGTTTGCATAGCGGGACCCTCAATGGAAATATAAATTATTGCCTGATTGATATCCAGTGAGAAAACACGATCAGCTTCAGGCCAAAAGCCGATATTTCCCATGCAGATAATTGCTAACTGGTAGGATACTTCATATAAATTATATGCATACATTACATATAAGGTCGCATCAAGGGCGGAAGATTTCTGGGTTTAAGCACCGCCCCCAAAACTTTTTCAGATTCGCAAAGACGTAACAAAAATTTAGATAAAAAATTTTTGATTATTTTTTAATTTCCACCCCCCCCCATCTATGCACCCTCTAATCTTTACCCCCCCCCCCTGTACAAGAATAGTACTCCCCTATTCTATGAAAATGCGTAATACAGAATTTATGTAGGAAATTGATTTTAATATTGAAATATTACAAAGCTTATTATGATTGTAAACATAGTTTTCAACTTTAAAAGAAAGCAAAAAATTTAGGAAAATAAATTTCAACCGAAGTACTTTCAGCTGACAGTATTTTCTAATGAAAATCATCTGAACTATACCAAATCTCGATTTAATCTTTTGAACTTTCAATAAATCATCAATTTTGTCTTATTGACTATCCAGTGAAAAAAAAAAATTAGTTACATACCGTAATCTAACACACAATCGCTGAGACTCAGGACAAATTTTTATTACCTATTTTTAGGAGAACAAGTTCTATTTCTACGATCAAAGATTCTAAGAGACATACAAGACGAAATGTTTATTATTGGATCGAACCAAATTTATTTAGAGGGAATTTACCTAGTTTATATTTAATTAACTTAAATTTAGTTAAAATTTAATTAGTTACAAACTATAATCTGAAACTTAATTACTGACAAGGTCGCTTAAAACATTTAAAATCAAAATGCAGAAAGTTGTTTATTGGAGCTTAGATGTGGAACTTGGTATGTATTTTATTTTAATAAAAACAATATAAATATATACAAAATTAAATTCCCATGAATGAAAGCACCTAAATATGAAAATATTATTGGAAATTTCTGGAGGCGTCTTGGGCGTGAAGAGAAGCTTTGGAACCATGTATCCATGGTTTGCATCCAACATTCACAGTCATATTATCAGTCCAGTAATAAGATGAGATCAATTGCAGAAGAGAATGCTGGAGTGTTACCTTTTGGATTTTGACTGTTCGTACGAACACAAAATTTTCAGAGCCAACTCGTCCTTTAGCGTCGTTAAACTTGCCACCTTTTAATGCCGTAGTTAAAAAAAAAACATTGCGCCATATATTCTGTTAGATAATCTTTTTAACATGTACTAATGTTAATACTTTTTTTGTAAATATATTTAAATGCAAATACAGTAAAATATAATATGCATTTTATTTTTTATTACCAAAAGCAACAGTCACAGGTACAGAATCGAGAGGATTAGGATGTAGAATAAAGTATTTCGAACTCAAGGATTCCCCCCCCTCCAAAAATTGTCCGTATTGTCATCATTTCTCTATGCTTCAAAACATTGTCTTTCTTGAAATGGATAAAGATGGAAAAGGTAGATGAGATCACAAATTTAAACACTTAATCCCCTTCCAAACTCAAATTTCAAATTTTTTTCTTTATTTTAAAATTATTTCCCTTTTTAAGAGGAGAGGGACGTATTCTTTTGAGAGAATACACCCTAGAAAGCATAGGAAAAAAAAGTGCAACCATATTTGAAAAGTCTTATACCTTAGTAATTCTTATCTCTTAAATTTTAATAATTCTAAAATTCCTATCTCCTTTACATCACTGTGCATAAATAAATTGTGATTTCTTTAGGAGAAAATGAAAAGCATTCTTTTTCTATTATGATTACCTTTCCAGTCCACTTAACCCCTTTCCAGATACAGAAATAGCATACAATCCAAGCAGCTGCTAGTGTTCCAACTAATTCCCACTGAAAACCTCTTGGATCGTTCAAGCCTGAGCTTACTTGAAGTGCTCGTCGCCTGGAAACAGGTAAACAGAAAATTTAAAAATGACACAAGGCTATTAATTAAAAAATAGAAAAAGCTAGTGGACAAATTTTCCTTAAAGTAAGGCAGTCTGAGGCACAAAGGCAAAATGTACTCAGGCTACTTCTTCCGTATAAGCAGTATCAGGAAGACTGACGATTTATTTTGTAAGGTTCATTATGATTCAAAAAATAAAATCGTAAAACGAGTTCGAACCAAGCTTTTAGCTTGGCTAGTGCTATATCGTTGAAAAGGCATCTGTAATTTTGTATTTCAAACTTTTGAGACCAAAAAAAGGTGACCGTAAAAGAGGCCGTTTATCCGAAAGAATTTACAGTTGTAACAGTCTAAACTTGTCGTAGTCGCTATTAGTCACAATAACAATTGCAACTAGTTATAGATGCACCGACAGCAGTAGCAGTAGTGGACCTGAAAATTTCAAGTTACTACCCTAAGCCTTTCCTAGAATATTACAAATCAGCTCCATAGCTACCCTAAATGCAAAAAGCGTCTATTGATTTAGTTCAACATCACCCTCAAATTTTTCGAAAGTTTCACCTTAATAATCTTTGATTTTTCGGAGAAACCCAGGATGAAAAACCCTTCCCCTAATGATTAATCCTGTATTTAAACATGGGGCAAATTCTACATTTTACAACCCATGCGCCAGGGGCCATGCGGGGCTTGGCATTCCCAGACATGGTTATTAGACCTTTTGACTATGTGAACAAATTGTTTTGCTTTCAAAATTTTGAGCAGTGTTGGGGATATGGCATCTAAAAAGTGCAAGTGGGGGAGGGGCTGGCTCCCCCAGTTTGTTTCCATCTCAGCAATTTCATCATCCTCATTTCCTTCTAGAATCGAAGTAAGACACTTACATATATTCTAATGTTGCGTATGGGACCATCAGCAAGGTAGGGGTGGGGTGAGGAACACAGCCATGACATTTATATAAAGAAAAAAATAAGAAATTTAATGGTTACTACTATATTTTATTAAGATGTTTTATATAGCAGGTCGTGACTTTATTAAGATGAATATAGAGCAATTCGTGGAGTTCAAGTACTTAGGACTCAGGTACGCAGCCACGATACTTAAAAACAGAACAAAATAGGACATTTAATGGTTACGACTTTATTTTATTAAGATTTTTTATACAGCAAGTCGTGACTTTATTAAGATGAATACAGAGTAAGTCGTCGAGTTCATGTACTTAGGAAGTACCAAACATAATTCAGTATCGTATCAGCAAGAAGTTAAGCTAAGAAGTGGCCAGGCTCGTGCATCTTTCAGGAAATTGTCTCAAATTCGGTGCAGCCAGGAGTTCTCCCTCTAACTCAAACAGAGGCTGTTCAACAGATATATCCTCTCAACGCTTTGCTATGGTTTCAAAACTTGGCACATAGATCAAATACTTGAAAAGAAACTCCTCGCGTTTGAAAACATGTGTTTAAGGCCCATGCTAAATATTCATTGGTCCCAAAAAGTAATGAACGCCATTGTACGACAGAGGACACCTCAACCACTGACCGAATGTCGTCTTTCAGTGGCTGCCACGTAGTACCAGAAGAAGAGGACGCCCAAAATCACCCTGCGACACAGCTACTGGGCTGACTTCACAAATCTTAATGCCTCAAATCATCCCAAATGGGAAGATGTCTGGGTGGTCGTAGCAAGGAGACTACTGGCCTCTTCTTAGATGCCCTAACCATCTCTAGAGGCACAGAAAAATCTAAGGTCTAAATAAGTTCTTCTGAAGAGCCCTTAACTTAATGACTTTATCCCAGTAAGTAAAAAATACTTATTTGCAGGACCTAAAACAGGTCATCTGACTCAGTCATTGCATTCTATGTCCCAGTCAGTGATACAGATGAAAACTTTACGAAGATCTTTGGTCACTGGCAGCAACAATTCCAGTCCATGGTCTCTGTTGCGTTGTTTGACGCTTCATTGCGAAGGTAGGAACAGAGAAAACTATTGCCTGCAAGTTCCAGGGAGCTGCATTATTGGCAAAATGGATAAGAGTGAACTGCTCTGTTCTTTTAGAGATACTGTTCTTTTAAAAAGCTGATCTGTCTGAAGAATGATCATGTAATCGATACAATCGAGTTCCACCATAAGCCAGCTCACAAACAGTCGTGAATTTCACCATATGGGAGAGCAAATGATCAGCTTGATCATTTTATAATCTCAAGGAGACAACACACAAGTCTATTTTATGTATTTGGCTTTCAAGAGTGGATGCGAATTTGGGCTCCGTTCTGATGAGACCAAAATAATAATTATGCTGAACGTTTAAAAGAAGGACAACTTTAATGCAATGAAATAGTACAAGGTGCATAAATCAAATCACCCAGGTCTTTTCTAAAAAACTCTGTGAGGAGCTGTAAGACTCTTTTGCTTTGCTTCAGGCTAAAACCTTACCAATGGTCTAGAAAGTCTGGTCACGGATGAAATACATACGATTACGTGGACCAAGGATGTGTATCACTCTATGATGTAGATTGATGATGTAGATTGTACGATAATGATGTAGCCTTACTCTAAGAAAAGAGAGAAGTGGGTTGTGTATTTTTCATTTTTCATTTTCATCAGGAGCGATAGAATTGTCGCAGAAACTCCCAAAAGGGCTCCTTCAGTTGGGAATTATGAGTTCTAGTGTCCATTTCAAGAGTCAAGAGTGATTTGAGGGCAATTATCATTGTTACTACAACTACTGCTTCTGCTGTAACTACTACTATGACCAAGTGTACTAAGGCAAAAATCTTAGAAAATATTGAAAGAAAAGTAGAACTAAGTCAAAACAAAATATGTACGTTTGTATATGAGGAACACTTTAGAGAATTAAATTGAAACTTTCAGGGCAATGAAGGAAGATGTTCAACTGACCAAAAGACAATATGTCAATACTATTTCCGCTACTCTAACTACTGTAACTGCTCCTGCTAATACTACTACTACTACTAGTAGTTCTACGACTACTGTAACTACAACTAATACTACTGCACTAAAAGAATTAAGATGGAAAATTCAATAAATATTAAGCGAAAAGTTGAGCTAATCCAAAACACATTGTGTGCACGAAGATTCTCAAAAGGTTGTATCAGCAACATCTTAGGAACGGCTTAGAGTACTAAGTCCAAATAATAAGGGGGGATGTTGAACTAACAAAAAAAAAACACTATGTTAATGCTGTTACCACTACTGCTAATGCTACTACTGCTGTTGCTATTACTAATCCCAATGCTCTTACTACTACCGCTGCTAATACGACTACTACTATAGCTAATACTAAGGATATTAAGTTATAACTTTCAGGGAATGAAAAGGGTTCTGTTGAATTAAATCAACAATGTTATAGCACGCCGATTGTCAAGAGGGCGTATCAGAAATATCTCAACAACAGCCTAGAGCAATAAGGTGACACTTACAGGGGATTCTTGGGGGGAAAGAACTGACTAAAAGCACACTATGTGCATGCAGATTATCAAAGAGGGTTATCAGCAATATACCAGCAACGCCTTAGATTATTAAGCTAAACTTCCAGGAGTATTGTTATTGCTACCACTTTTGCTACTAATACAACTGCTACTTTTGCTACTGATACCGCAACTATTAAGATAAACCAAATAAATGGATCCAGGTTTTAAAAGTTAGATTGGCACGATATATTAGGACTAAATTAGAGTACAAAGTAGAAACTTTCTACTTTTTTCGATTGTTTAAAGCACGTATCAGCAATAGCTCAAGAACGGCGGGGGGGAGTTAAGTTGAAACTTTCAGGGCTACTACAATTACTAATACCACTAATCCTGCTGCTACCACTGTTGAACTTAATCAACGGAGTTTAAAAACGTCCAGACTGTCGAAATGGCATAGATTAGATGGCTCAGAAAGAGAGTAGAACATTTAAGTTTAATTTTGTTGGGAAAGTAGTGTTGGTTGTAAAACTAAATCAAAAGTCACTATGTGTATCACGGTTGTCAGAGACGTATATGCTGGATCCCAGGAACAGCTAGAGGTGTTATGTCATAACTTTCAGAGAACTTTCAGCTAACGGTATTAATGAAAAACTCGCAAGTGTCATTGCGACTACTTAAAAAGCAACTGCGGCTACATGCCACTGTGACTACTTGTAACTATGGTTGCTTCCGGCAACTACAGCTACTACTACTGCTACTACTGCTATTACTACTATTACTACCACTGCAGCTGCTACTACAACTACTACTATTGCTGCTACTATAACTACTGCTAATACTGCAATTACTACTACTATTAGCAAGACCACTATTACTGCTTCTAATACTACTGCTTTTATTAATCATACTATTACTCCTACTACTATTACTATTACTGCTACTACTACTACTACTACTACTACTACTACTACTACTACTACTGCTACTACTATTACTACTATGATATTATTACAAATACTACTACTTCTACTACTATTATTACTGCAACTACTGCAACTTTTCCTAAGACTAGTACTGCTACTGCTACCACTACTGCAACTACAACTACAGTTACCAATTATACTACTAGTACTGCAACCACTACTAAATAAAAAGAGTTTAAGAGATTTCATGTTGTCAAAATTGCACAAATGCAATATTCCAGGAATGGAATAGGGTATTCAGTTTAACTTTCATGGAAAGTTGGGGGGGGGGGCTATATAACTAAATAAGAAATACATATTTGTAGTCGTATTGTCGAAAGAATATTGGTAATATCCCAGGAAAAACAGGGGAATTCTGTTAGAATTCAAAGTTTGTTTAGGGGATCTTAAATTAAATCTCGAGACACTGTTTGCATCCAATTTTGTCCAAAGGGTGCATTTGCGATATATCAGGAGCGATTAAGAGTATTACGTTAAATTTGCCAGGCTCGTTGAGTGCGAAATTGAACTAAATCAAAATGCACTATGTGCAGCCAAGGTTGTCAAAAGGGTTTGTCTGCAATACTTCAGGAAAAGTTAAAGTAATTGAGTCGAAACTTCCAGGGTGAGTAGGGTGGCTAGTAGATTAATATTTGTTTATACTCAAGGTTTCAACATGATGGATGTTAGAATTCCAATCAGCCATATAGAACTGCGCAGAATATTCAGATTTTCAACATATAATCTGAACATTTCCCCCCGTACCCATGAATTCAATGTATCATGGTGTAAATATTATACGAAATCAGCCTACACTATAAAATTGAACCAAATCCGGATTCTTACAGAGGAAAACCGAAAATATTTCAAATATCACTTTCTTAACCAATGAAAAAGATTGTCACTAAAAAAAAAAAAAACAGAAATTAATTTTAAAACTTTTCTACAAAAGAAGTTTTCCAAAGAAAAGTGAAGAGCTACATCAAACCGAAGATGAGCAGAAATAAAATCAGATAATTGTTCAAACATAGAAACATCATAAAACACTATAAAAATAAACGAAACCAAAAAATAATAAAGTTGCAATAAATAACTACTTCAAACTTAAAACGAGAAAACAAAGGGTGGTAGGGCTTTAGCCCCATGTGCCTCTAAGGACCCTAGCACAATTTGCATATCTATTAGTACTACTCTAACAGATCATTGCAGCGTCAAGCCTCCTGAAGCCAACACAGCTATGCGTGCTCCTCCTCCATCCCAATCTATTTAAAGCCACCCTCTTTTTACCTTTCCAAGAAGTTCTCATTTCCCTTAAATCTTCCCCTACGAAATCCTCTCATGTCATGCAGAGACAGTGTCCTAGCCATCTCATCCTTTCTCTCATTATAGGGCTAAAAAGCGAGACTGAACAATATTTTTCATATAGCTTACTGTATGACATATTGTTAGTCAGTCGGGTAACCAATACAATACGTAGGTAGTTTTTCTGGAAAACATTATGTTTCCTTATTTCATGTTTCCTACATAAGGGATAGGGGTGTCAAAGACTCATAATAAATGCAGTTCATAGCGTCTGAATTCGTCGTCAAAATGTCGATACGATTTTTTTTTTTTTTTTAACTTCTTAACATTCCAAGTTCCAGCCAAGAATTTTCATATTCTTAAAGCCGTTGAGACTATTATAGCCTCGGAAAAAATACCTGTCCCAGAACCACTTCAGGGCAGGGACTAACACATCTTCTCAGGTCTTTACGAAACACTTAAGTAGACTTAACCAGACAGTATTAAGTCCCTGGGACCTCCAGTTGAATGGAAGCTTTGTGCAATCCTGGGCCATATCAATCACAAAATGTTTTCCAAACAAGAGTTCGAACAAAAGTCGAAAATCATATCAGTAACACCAATATAAATTTTAAACTTTTCCTCTTTTAAACTTTATTGAGTCCAAGATTGTTAAATGTTTCAGGAATGAATTATCAGTATAAATTAAACTGCCAATGCAGATTCATTTGTTCTTTTCAGTAATCTTGGTTATGTTGTTTGTGATTTGTGATTTTGTGAGTAGTTAGTGATTTGTTGTTTCTTTTTTTTTGTTATGAAAATTAAAAACACAAATGTTATGTTTCTTGAAGATACAGGGGTGAAAATACAGAGGTCTTCAGAAGCTGCAGGGGACATTACATCTTTTCCTCTTTGTGGTAATTTCTGCTTAGCTTGAGTTTGACAGAAGCTTAGTTATTTATTGTAATTTATGTTGGTTTTGATTTATTTATGGTGATATATTGTAGTTTTAAGATTGAAAAGTGTTTTATTTTTTATGCTCATCTTTGGTTTAATTTAGCTATTTACTTTTCTCTAAAAAAAAAAACTTCTTTTGTTGGAAAATCATTTTTAAATTAGTACAAGAAGAGGCCGAAGAAAAAATGATTTTCACAAGAAAACGAAAAAACGCTATCACTTAAGACAAAAATTTCTCCCAACTGATCACTGGTGGATACAGGGGGCCCCGGGGGGGGCTGTTTTCCTGTTTTTTTCACTCACTTTCTAGAATGAATTTCTCAACTAATCAATTTAGTGGATTATTGTCACCTTGGTCACATTGTCCCCACCTAGATTTTGCTTATTCGCGCTCTTGTCACATTGGGTCTCTCTCAAGATTTTGCTCTAGATCCTAGCCTACCACTGATAGAGATTGATCATCACTCTTTACAGATTATTCTCTGCTCTTCTAACGTTAAGGAGATAAAAATGTTGGAGAGAGCAGACAAACGGAGATCAATTGAAAAAATTGAGACAGGCTGAGGAGGTAGTACAAAAAGGACATAAAATAGCGCACAGGCTCACTAACGAAATGAAAGGAAATGCGCAAAAAACATTTAGATACATGAGAAGGTTCTAACAGAATCTAAAAAAAATAATGAATCGGTCCCACTTTGGAAAAGTTTTAAATAGACGACAAAGACCGCAGTCAGACAAAGTATGACGCCCTACGAGATGTCTGAAGATGTTTTTTCGATGCCATCTGCACCACATGTGGCGCAGGAAGAGTTTTGAGCAAGTATAGCAATGGATATGTCTGCTAAAACAACAATAAATTAAAAAATTGCTAGAATAATCAGCATGTTTTTTCTTGCTTTGCTGTTTCTGACTTCAAACTATTGCATTCAATTTCCCTTCTAATTGGGGTTTGCGGAGAAACTTTAAAGTGAATCTAGTAAAGCAAATCTACCGAACTGTATCAAACTGATCTTTTTCTTCCTATGTTACCTTTTTTTACAGAGCGTAGGAAAACGAGGTTTTCAACTCGTTGTTTCATTTCGAGCTTTGTCCATAGAACACTAAATGAAAACACAGCCTAACAGCAGAAAGGAATATAACAGTCGATCATAAAAGCACACAAAATCGATCAATTCTAAGCATCAGCAGGATTAATAGATATTTGTAAGGAGGAACAGATTAAAATATAAAAATTAATTTTTCTGTGTTGAGGTGGTTGGGGGGGGGGTAGCGTATCTTCGAAGAAAATAGGTAAATATACGGAAAATATCAAACATTATAGAGAAAATCACAATAACTTTCGATATTTCAGAAAAGCACGGTCCTGAACCCCTCTTTTGTTGAGGTCTAAAAAAATTGATGTGCATACCAACACCTTCTGTCAAAATGCTTCAACACATCATTTTTGACTGAATAACCCTGTCTAGTTGCTGAATAAAGTTTCAAATTAACACACCTTATTGACAAATTTTCTGGAGAGGGGACAAAAACAGTATTCAAGAAAAAAAGCTAACAATAATTTACATTCCGACCGTCTTTTTCAGGAAATAATAAAAGTTAAGCTAAAATTCTCTATACTAAATTCTGATGCGTAGCAGCTCTAAACACGGATCAATAGCAAGTTGACGCAGCCGCTTTTATCTAAAACATTCAAAAGAAGAAGGCGAGGAAAAATAATCAATGTATATTTCAATCCAAATTTCTCTGTGGAAAGTTCTTTCATACTTTCCTCGTAAATTAGTCGAGACAAAACATTACACGTTGATATTACGACAAACCAAAGAATCCTGAATATTTTCTTAGATATAAGAAATGAGAGATTTTGACTAATAGTATATTAAACAAAAGACGAAAGCCTTTTTGGCATGATTAATGGAATAATTCATTTTTCCTTCAGTTGGCATTTGGCCAACATTGATGACAGTGATTCATTAAGGATAAAAGAGCGATGGAAAAACAAAAGATACATAACAGGCACTTGAAGGTAACAACTGGCTTAGAAGATGGATTTGAGCAAATAGATCGAGAGATGATAAATGGTTTTCCACCCAGCTGTCTTCTAAGCATCCAAGAACGACTTGAAGTAACCGAGTTGTAGTAGAGATTTGTAGAAAAAAAAAACAAGACAAATTTTTAAGGAATTTTAACGCCCTATGTTTTCCTGCACTACTTAAATAAAGTGTTTTTCTGCACTGCTTAAGTTCAAACACTGCCTGAGGTCATCCTTTAGCACTGCTTAAGGATGACGGTCAGGATGCAATCATTCAAAAGACTGTAGGTTCCGCTCTTCATCAAAGCAAAATTTACGTTTCGCTAAGATCGGCTCAATATTATTTTCTTTAGCTTATCTTGATCTCAGAGTAATAAGGGGTTTTGCCTTTTTCCCTAAACACGTGCTCTGTTGAACAATTAGCAAACTCTGACACAAAGACCTGTCGGGATAATTATACTGAACAAAATGTAACTAAAGACAAACTAAAGAACAAACTGAAGAAGCAACTGAAGAACAAAATGCAACATAAGAAACTGAATAAAGTCATCCTATTTCACAATATATTAGAATGATATCTACAACATCTGGGTCACAGCTAGATGGCTATATTGCAGTTTATTGCACATGCTTTGTTGGTGTCTTATCTAATGCAACATAAGAAACTGAAAAAACATAAGAAATAAGAAAAAACATAAGACAAAAACGCATAAGAAAACATAAAAAAAAAAACATAATACAAAATGCAACATAAGAAACTGAATAAAGTCATCCTATTTCACAATATATTAGAATGATATCTACAACATCTGGGTCACAGCTAGATGGCTATATTGCAGTTTATTGCACATGCTTTGTTGGTGTCTTATCTAATGCGCTCAGTAAACAGTCAATATTAAACCCTCATCGTGAATAATTTGCAAATTCTCCCGCTTCAAAAACTATTTTTACCTAAAAAAAAAACTACTACACAGCAGGTCCAAAGGAAAAGACAAAAATCATACACAAAGAAAAAACATAAGGAACTACACAGCAGACCCAAAGGAAAAGACAAAAATCATACATAAGAAAAAAACATAAGGAACTACACTGCAGGCTCAAAGGAAAAGACAAAAATCATACATAAAGAAAAAACACAGCGAAGTATGTTGAATACCACACAAAATTTAATACACCACGCCTAAAATAAAGTCTGAACTATGGTACGCTGTTAGTTTACACTGCCTACACTATAAAAATCATTCTACTACAAAACAAATATTCCCTCCGTTTTTCTCCCTAGTGTTCAGGTGGAGGCATGTTTCTGCGTTCGAAAAAAAGAGAGAATTAAAAAAAAAACACAATGAACATAAGACTAGCTTAATATTTAAAAGTAATTTGTGAATAATTCGTATAAGAGCATTTTGGAGGTTGGGTTATTTAGTACTGTGTGTATCTGATTATGACGTTCCTTCTGGGAAATTTGGCGAAATTATGAAGAGGGGTAGCCTTATTCTTTCCGAGTAGTCTTTTGATTAGAACTCACAAAAAATTGCTATCTTTTGGTAGAGAATCTGAAATCACAGGTGGTATTGCATACAAAAAAAGACTATGTTTGGTAAATTCGTTCCTTTCGTTCCAGAACTAAGCTATGGCAACTCCAATTAGGGGCTTAGTGTTTTGATGTGTCATACTTTTTGAGGGATTTCAGGCTCTATTTTTATAATTCATATAAATTTTTTTTTCAAAAAAACATTTTCATGGTTGCAGCAACAACAAGAAAATGCCGAACCACAGTCCAAAAAAGTCTGATTCAAAAACTGTCTCATGAGGAAAAATTTCAATTTAAAGCTGATGTAGGAATTGCAACTATGATTTTCGATTTCTCAATTTATACAACTATGATCAATGATTTCTATGATTTCGATTGGTTTTGATTGTAAAATGTTATTTCGAAAACAAATTTACTAAAATAAAAAAGATCCTAAACCATTCAGAAATGACATTAGAAAAAACACAAATTACACTATTGAAATTGCAATTGTCAAAAACTATGCAGAAAAAAAAAACTACAGTCTCTCACCTTGAACGAAAAGGAAAATCAATGCTTTGTGTGATTATCACCGATATGTCTTTATTTTTTCTACTTTTTTTTCTTTTTTTTCATTGCTAGTGGGGCACTGGAACATCATAGAGATCTATTTAAGGATTCATTTAAAGATTAAGTTATATGTCAAATCACTTTTATAAATTTGACTTCGTAACGCCGTCATAAATTGCCATATGTCAGCCAAAAAGTGTAATTTGGGTACACTTCTACAATTAAAAGGCCGAGAAGAGTGAAAAGAACATTATCATAATATCCATGGGTGATAAACCGTATTCCTATAGTTCATAACCCCCTGTTTTATAATCCCTCTGCCAACCCCTTAATATTTTTTAATAATTCATTTACTGAATAACAGAACTAGCATTTTAATGCAACACCAGCTTTTTAAAAGCTCATTTAAAATCTAAATTTTATATCTACATGTTTATGATAAATTCGGCCCTGACAGCATTGTCATAAAAAGCAATATGGCATCATGAATGGCAAATTTGGTGCCGTACCAGGAGTGGAAGGTTAGGAAGTATGATTGAAGAACTGATCATAATCTCCATGGTTGAAGACCATTGACCTCAGTTTTGTAATCCCTCTCCTAATATAATCCACCTCTTAGCCCCCTTATTATAATTCATAAATCGTCTGCCGACTAACAGAGCTAAGACAGTTGTAGTGGCTTGGCTAATTCTATCTAGCCTATTGGTGTCAATTTTACAAGGAATTTGTGTGGGAGAGGGAGGTAAAATTTATTTTCTACATCTAAAGCCGGTAAATTTGTTATTTTTCAGTTATTTCAATATAAATACCAAAAAATGACATTTTCCGATCAAATAACTCCAGAAAAGCGTATTTCTCAAAACCTAGACAAGGGCAAAATTTAGAGGGCTTAGTCAACCCCCCTCCCCCTAAGTTACCGCCACTAGAGCTTGCATGCAGGTAATTTCGCAGAGAAATGTTTATAAAGTCTGAATTAAAAATATTGATCATCTCTGCATGCTTTTTGTTTATGTATCAGAGGCAAGATTATAGTGTTGTCAAACAGTTCGTGGTAACGAACTGCAGTAAGGAGCGATCCGGCTCAATAGTAACCGAAACTTTAAAAATGGGCTTTCGATACTAATAGATACATCAGAAGAATTGGACTTTTATGCTGACTTTAAATATACAAGTTTCATCAAATTTAGTCTTACTTATCAAAAGTTACGAGCCTGAGAAAATTTGCCTTATTTTGGAATTTAAGGAAACAGCCCCTAAAAGTCATAGAATCTGAACGAAAATCACACCAACGCATTCGGAGTATCAGAAAACCCTACTATAGAATTTTCAAAATGTGGTATTCTACAAAAATTTGGTATTTCGTATTTTTTGCCAGATCACGGGTGCGTGTTTATTTGTTTTTTTTTTCCAGGGGTGATCGTATCGACCCAGTGGTCCTAGAATGTTGCGAGAGGGCTCATTATAACGAAAATTGGAAGTTCTAGTACTTTTTAAGTGACCAAAAAAATTGGAGGGCACCGAGACCCCTTCCCGCGCTCATTTTTTCCCAAAGTCAACGGATCAAATTTCTGAGATAGCCATTTTGCTCAGAATAGTCGAAAAACCCAATAACTATGTCTTTGGGGACGACTTACTCCTTCACAGTCCCCGGGGGAGGGGCTACAAGTTACAAACTTTGACCAGTGTTTACATATAGTAATGGTTATTGGGAAGTGTACAGACGTATTCAGGGGAATTTTTTCTTCGATAGGAAGGGGGTTGAAAGGAAGGGGTTACGCAGGAGGATCTTTCCATGGAGGAATCTATCATGGGAGGAGAGAATTTCCATCAACGGGGCGCAGGATTTTCTAATATTATTTAAAACAAAAGACAATGAAAAGATAAATATGAAAAAGTTTTTTCAACTGAAAGTAAGGAGCAGCATTAAAACAAAACAAGCGGAAATTATTACACATATGAGGGTTACATCTCCTCCTAAATACCTGCTCTTTACGCTAAAATATTTTTAGTAATTTCAACTATTTCTTCGAAGGCTTTTGTGATTCAGGGGTCATTCTTAAAGAATTGGGACAAAATTTAAGCTTTAGTGTAAAGAGCAAGGTATTAAAGAGGGGGCAAACCCCCTCAACTACGTAATAAAAAGATACGAATATAGAAGTTCGTTACAAAAGTTTAATTCGGAAGTTAGGTGTTTTTTTATTAATAAAAACGTTCGTAAATAATAAGAAGTTCAAGTTGCCTTTTTAAGTAGCCAAAAGATTGAGGGGCAACTAAGCCTCCTCGTTCTAAGTATTCATGCGCGGAGAGCCAAAATCAAAACATGGATTAATTCAAAAACGTTCAGAAATTAAATAAAAAAACAGGTTTTTTTAACTGAAAGTAAGGAGCGACATTAAAACTTACAACGAACAGAAATTACTCCGTATATGAAAGGGGCTGTTCCCTCCTCAACGCCCCGCTCTTTACGACAAAATTTTTTCACTGTTTTAAAAAGTAGATTTGAGAGAAAGAGTCAGACTTTAGCGCAAAGAGCGGGGCGTTTGGGGGGAACAGCCTCTTTCATATACCGAGTAATTTCTGTTCGTTTTAAGTTTAATGTCGCTCCTTACTTTCAGTTAAAAAAAACTGTTTTTTTATTTATTTATAATAAAGAGCCATAGGCCTAAAGATTCAATGCATCATTTCTTTTTGTCCAGAAGTCACTTTACGTTGAAGGGGTGCTCACATAAGCCTTGTTGGAAACAAATTTCAGGAGAAATACGAAGTTTTAGTGCCTTATTTAAGAGTCACAAGCAATTGGAAGGCTGCCAGTCCCCTTCTGTTCTCCCTAAAGACATATGGTAAAAATTTTGACATAGCCATTACGTTAAAAATATTCCAAAGGTCAATAGCTATGACCCTGGGTTGACATAATCCTCACAGCCCCCAGGGTATGGTCTTTAAGTTATGTAAGTTGCTCATTGTTTACATTCAGTGTTTTTGATCTTATTGGGACCAGAGAGCATGTTCGATCCTGGGTCTCCAGAAAGGCTTGTGGTATCAAGATGAGACTGGCAGGGTATGTTCAAAGGAATGATGAAGAGGTATTAGGGGGTAACCATACCCCTCCCCCACCTTTTTAGATAGCCCTTCTCTTAAACACTGATCAAAACTTTGAAAAAAATTATTTTGTTCAAATTAGTCAAAAGGTCTAATGACTATGCATCCCGCGATGCCACTTGCCCAACAGCCCTGGGCGAGGATTATATATTATGAATTTCGACCATTGTTTACATCTTGAAATTATCATTAGGAAAAGGGGGTATCTCTAATTCTGGGTGTGTCCGAAAAGACTATGGATATTAAAGTGAAACTTGGAAGAGTCTTAAGGGGTATACTGGACTAAATCAAAAGACAAGTTGTATATCCAGTTTATCAACCAAGAGTATCTACAATGTCTTAAGAATGGCTGTGGGTATTAAGCTGAAACTTTCAGGGCATGTTGAGGGGATGTTGAAAGTTCTCAGAGAGCAACCAGCCCCACTCCCATGCCGTTTTTAGCTACCTACTCAACAATGACATTCGATCAAAAATTCAGAAATAGTCACGTTGTGTGAAATAGTCTAGAGGTAAAAAAAAAATATACAAACTAATGCAACTGCTCCTGGAACTGCAACCGCGACAACTTGCAACTGCTTCTGCGAATACTTGAGACTGTGACTAAGATTACTTGTAAAGGTGACTACTTGCAACTGTGACTGTTTGTGACAACTTATGACTGCGACTGCAACTAATTTTATTTGGGGCTACTTTCAGAAACCTTGAGGGATATACTGAGCAAAAATCGCAATAAACTTTGTACATACTAGCTTTCAAACGGTCGTATCAATAATATCACAGGGTAGCTGAGAGAATAAACTTGAGACTTTCAGGGCATGTTCAATGGGATGCTCATAACTGATAAGAGTGCAGCCAGTCCCTCCTCCACTTGTCCAATTTAGATCCCTTTTCAACACTGATCAATATTTTGAAAAAAAAATTCAAAGATCCAAAAATCTAATAGCTATGCCTCAGGGGTTGCCAATCCCCCTCAGCCAGAGGAAAATGCCTGCAAAGTCTGGTATTTATCATACACGATTTGTCATTGGGATTCAAGGGAATGTTTGATGCTGGGTGGTCAGAAAAGAATAAGGGTATTAAAATGAAATTTCAGTTAATGTTGTGGGGGATATTCAACTAAATCAAGAAGCATTACGTACATCGAGTCTATGAAAAGGGCGTGCCTATAATATATTACTACTACTACTACTACTACTAATAACTCACTGCAGCACCAAGCCGCCTGAGGCCAACACAGCTACGCACGCTCCTCCTCCAACCTAATCTATTTAAAGCCTCCCTCTTTACAGCCTCCCAGGAATTTCCCATTTCCTTTAAATCTTTATTTATGACATCCTCCCAACCCAGACAAGGACGACCTGATTTCCGTGTAGCCCCAGACGGTTGGCCAAAAAGGACAATCTTCGGTAATCTGTCATCCTTCATCCGTAGAACGTGGCCTAGCCATCTCAACCTTTCTTTCATTATAGCCCCAGAAAGCAAGATTGAACCACACTTTTCGTACAACCTACTGTTTGAAATACGGTCAGTCAGCCAGGTACCCAGAACAATCCGTAGGCAATTTCTCTGGAAAACATCTAGTAAATTTTCATCTGCTTTTCGGAATGCCCATGCTTCAGAGCCATATTTGACCACTGTCATCACTGTAGCTTCCAATATTCTAATCTTGGTTTGTAGACTTATCTTTATATTCTTCCAAACTTTTTTTAACTGTGAAAAAACACCCTGGGCCTTAGCTATTCTACTTTTAACATCTTCACTGCTCCCACCATCTTTACTAATAATACTACCAAGGTAACCGAAGCTCCCAACCTGATCAATTGAATTGAATTTATTTATAACCCGTTATAATACACATGAAAAACGGAGTATAATGTGAATAAAAGAAAAGAGGAAAAAGGAACTGACCTAAAAAACTACACAAAAAACTTTGCAACACTTCACCTTACTTAAAAACAATTAAAACATACAAAACCGAAACATTCATTGAATCAAAATAGCGCTCCATGGGTGCCGACCAATTCTACTATTATAAGCTTCTATGCTTTTTCTGATAGAAGCATTCGGGTCTATGATGCCGTATCTTTTAATGACCCAGGAGTTGCTTGACCATGGTGGAAGGGCAAGCAGGTATTTGGCATACCGGAAATAGATTCGCCGAAGTTCCTTCGTCTCGGTTATCGTAAACGTACGCCAAAAAGGTGCAAGGTATAGGATATTCGGGAGTGCAGAAGCATTGTAAAGTTTCGCTAGCAGTTTGCGGTTGAGTCGAAGTTTGTTTGCTACCAAGCTTCCGTATGCAGTTGCTGTTCGACGTTGGAAATGAAGGATCAAGAGCCTTCTAGTTGCTTTAAGAGTGTCACCAATAGGAAGCCCTAAATATTTCATTTGTGATTTTGGGGAAACTGGCGCGCCGTCGAGATTAATAGTAAATCCTGCTCGAGTTTCAACCCAGCTGAACAGAACCATGTCCGATTTTTCTCTATTGAATGTAAGGTTAATCTTAGCATATTCTTTACTTAAAATAGCAAAATTTCTTTCGAACGACTGTACTGTTCGACTGGGGTTAAAAATATCATCTGCATAAGCGATTAGTGACACATCAATCCCTTTTAAAATACATGAAGGAACTGCGCTGGATTGGGCGTTCAGGATACAGTTATTAAAGGCAACTGGAGAGGTAAGGGCACCCTGTCTGACGCCTCGACGGACTGGAATAACGAAACGTGTTATGGTCCCATCAGGTAGCTTGATTACAACAGCAAGATGGTTATACATATCGTACAAAGCATGAATGGCAGACGTGTCAACTCCCCGTTTATATAGCTCAAGGAGAATTTGTGCGTGAATCAGAGAGTCGAAAGCATGGCTTACATCATGACTCCCTAGGACGAGTGAATCACCAGACTTATCAGCATCTATAAGTATTGACGATAGTGCAGTAAGTGCGTGGGCACACCCTAGGCCTTTTTGGAAGCCAAACTGATATGGCAGCATGTAGCATTTATCTGTAAGTTCTGGCATTACAAGTGTTTCAAAAATCTTGCAGAAAGTAGTAGCAACTGTAATAGGGCGATATGAAGAACACTCATTCAGCGATTTATTTTTTTTTGGAACAGGAGTAAGACGACCAGAAGAGAATGAGGTTGGAACTATTCCAGTTTTGAACACCATTTGGAACATGAGATCAAGGTGACAAAGTAGTAGGGGACTTCCAAGAAGAATGTGTTTAGCACAAATATTGTCTGTACCCCTCGAAAAAGGTTTCTTAATTTTTTGCGCAGAATTCATAATATCAGACAATGAAACAATAAACGTGGATACAGTCTTTTTTGACAGTATCCGATTGAGATCACATTTAAGAGGATATTCTACTTTGGAATCAGGTTCTGAAAATTCTTTCAAAAAATGTTGTTGCCAAGCCTCAGCAGAGATATGAGCTGACGGAGCGTTTCTGTCACTCTGGTTGCGGGTCAAACTTTTCCACAGAAGCGTCGGATTACTCATTATCTTTTCTGAAAAATTAGAACGAATAGTTGCTCTATGTTTTTGCAGTTCTTTGGAAAAATGGCGCTTTGTGGAAATCCGTATTTGGTTCACTATGCCGTTCTTGGGTCTCCCGCATTCTATCCATATGCCGAGCCAAAATTTGGCCTTCTGGCAGGCTTCAACAAGGGATGGGTTCCCGGACCAGCCCTTAACTTGTGACCCAGCACGGACTCTGGATCGAGGGACAGAGTGCAATTCCGCTGGTAGTAGCGCATGCGAAATAAGTGACGAGTAAATATTTAGTTTTAGACGAATTTCAGACGTGGGAATAGGTACTGATGTTTGGAGCAAGTCAAAAGGTATTTTTATCTTCAAAAGTAGATTATCAAGCCAGTACTGATACTGATTCAAATCAATTCGATAGAATGGTGCACTGATTCGGAACGATAGCGGTAAATGGTCAGAAACAAAAAAAAATCACGTAGCACATCTACTGTTAATGAGTGACTAAAAATACTACTAGATACAAGGACATGATCAAGGTTAGAAACTGATCCGGTAGGGTGAATGTACGTAAAATACAAGAGCACTTTCATTTGGAATCAGACTAAGCAGAAAAGCTGAACGCGAGCTTTCACTTTTGGGTATATCACAATTAAAGTCCCCCATTAAAATCCAATGGAGAAGCACTAATTTTAGTCATACATTTCCCCAGTTCTTTGCAGGCTAGAGCAAACTTCATTTCGGAGCAACCGTCTCTGTAGTCGGTGGGCAGGTATACATTTATTATAACAGTCTCGCCACCTCTAACTGCTAAAAAATGGTCGGAACTAGCAAACAAATCGGAGTTGATATGCCCACTTATTAGCGTAGCAAGTCCACCCGAGGGGCGCCCGCGAGTTGATATGCCCACTTATTAGCGTAGCAAGTCCACCCGAGGGGCGCCCTCGTTTCTTAAGTTTTTTCGCAGGTACAAAATGAACCATGTGTGAGGGTAAGGCATCGAATATATTTATACTGTCGTTAGAAAGAAAATGCTCTTGGAGACAAATAATTTCTTTGGTGAGGCAGAGTTGTTCAAGCACAGTAATTTTGGTACTAAGACTACCATTCATATTCCAGGAGACGACACGCTTGTCAATATAAAATTCGTTCATTTTGGGCGTTTGAGGTCATTAACTTCGCTGACTTGTTAGATGGGCAGCTAGCGTGGTAGCATGTGTGTCGGGTGCTTGTACAGCTTAGGCACCGCATCGCATTCTGGCAGGGATTTTCTTTCGTTGCTCCATGGTTATTTTGAGCACAATGGGCACACTTCGATACGTTTTGGCACTGGGCCGCTATGTGGCCAGATTCATGGCAGTTGTAGCAACGTTTCGGAAGAAAGACAAATTCTTGAATTCTGAAACTTTCAAAGCCCACTTTCATTGACAGTTTTGTGGCAGTATCAAGGGATTCACAACTTAGAAAATAAAGCTTGAATTCGCGTGATTTTCCACATTGTTCGGCTTTCTCACATCCAGAAACTAGACTTTGAATGACCTCTGCGTCAAGGGGTTCAGGAATCCCTTTAATCAGTCCTATGTAGAAAGGAGATTTTACTTCGGCATCGGATTCTGAATTTTTATTTTTGATCGCTAGTGCTATTTTTTCCGCCGTAGCCTTGTGAGCTACAGTCATGCGCCAACCGTTCCTTCCAGGCCTTAGTTCAACTTTGGAGGCGTCTAGTTCGCCACATGCAGATTCGATGAAGTTCTTTCGCTCCAGTGGTGTTTTCAAGGGTGGAGGGTTTTTTACAACGACTGAGTATGATAGCTTTTACGGAGCGTAAAGTTCACTAGAGGGGCTGGTATGGGTAGAAACGTGGAACTCACCTTTGTTAATACGTTCCATAAGGCCGTCAAAACGACGACACATGTCGTTTACTTTAGTAGTTATACATGCATTTATCTCCTCCATACAAGCCGGGACTTCTGTAGGTTCAAAAATAGCGAAGGTAGGCAAGGCACGATTTCTCTTTGCTGACTTGACAAAAAATTTGGCTATATCCAAAACATTTTCATCATCTTTCAGAGACTTGCGAAAGGGGTCGGGTAGACCAGATTTTAACAGCATCAGTTCTTTTGCACTTAGAATGTCATCTCTACTGAAGAATTCCACAGCACGGCTTACAATCAGCTGGTGTTTTATGCCAGCGAGCATTGACCACGACACAAAGTTCAATACCGCATTCCAAACGATATTATTTTTATCCATTTTCGCTGCTAATCAGGCCGCAGTAACCAGTCCGAAAATTATTGCAGGGGCGAGCCAAGCTCGTAATCAAGCGTCAATTAATTCAGAATAAATTATCTCACAGGGATGATTCACAATGAATGAAGGAACCTGGGAACAAGGGAAGTGTAAGGACCCCCTCAACTATTCCCCGCAATTTACGGGTAACTTAATACCGGCGGGTACAATACGTCGCTTGCGGGAGGCTCCTTCCCCTCTTCTGCTTGTTCCCAGTACGCTTCTTAATTATATGAAATCAAAAATTATCTATGGTCACTGAAATAATCCGAGTATAAACCACTGAATTAATGCAGGTTTAAAATCTAAAAAAAAAGAATATATTCACTCTGAATCTAGGTCAAGTTGAGCCATAGCAAATATTATGAAATAATAACTGAATTACCTGCGGTCACTGAGTTAATTCAAGTTCACAGCACTTAATTAATGCAAGTCAAAAACAGGCTTTAAAATCCAATAGATCAAAAAAGGTGTTAGCACTTGCAAGACTGCGGTCACTGAATTAATTCAATTTCACAGCACTGAATTAATACTAGTCCAAAACAGGCTTTAAAATCCAATAGATCGAAAGAGGTGTTCGCACTTGCAAGACTAAATCAATCTTTTCGTTACCTAATGTCACCTGTTCATCTTCACTTATTCCTAGCCTTAGTGACTTAGTCTTCTTAACATTAATTTTCAAGCCTCTTTTAGCACCCTGAACTCGTAAAACCTCTAAAAACTCATTCATTTTGCTCACACTTTCATCTAATATGCTTAAATCATCAGCATAATCTAAGTCCAGGGGCGTTCTTCCTCCCCATTTGATTCCATGGTCTCCAATTGCCTTTCCTGTGCTCCTTAAGACGAAGTCCATCAAAATTATCCATATAAAGGGGGATAGAACACAACCCTGCTTAACTCCTGATTTAATACAAAACCAGTTGCTAACCTCATTTCCTACCTTAACGGCAGCAGTATTATTCTCGTACATAGCACAAATCACTTTCATGTATTTTTCAGTGTATTTTTCAAATCACTTTTAATGTATATTACCATATAACGATAAGACCTTTGTTAACGCTGTTCTAGCAACAGAATCGAAAGCTTGCTCATAATCGATAAAACTGAGGACCAAAGGTGTTTGACAACGAAGGGACTTCTCAATTATTAATCTAAGAGTGAAAACATGGTCGACACATCCTCTACCTTTTCTAAAACCGCATTGTTCTTCCCTTAAAACTTTGTCTACAGCATGTCTCAGTCTAAAAAGTATCATATTACTCAGTAATTTGCTACCTACAGAGACCAGACTAATGCCTCGATAATTACGACACTCACTCTTGTCACCTTTCTTATACAGTGCTTTAATTAAGGTTTTCCTAAAATCATTGGGTACTTCCCCTTTTTCAAAAATCATGTTCATAATCTTCAGTAGCTTATTCCTAACCTCAGAGCCACCATATTTAAGAAACTCATTAATCATACTATCAGCATCTGGGGCCTTATTATTTTTTAATCCTTTTAGTACTGTCGCTAATTCTTCCTCACTAAACAAATCTTCCTTCACATCCAAGGTATCACAAACTTTTTCATTTTCATCTATATCTTTTCCTGCAACTGTATCTCGGTTTAGCACATTCTCAAAATGTTCCACCCATCTTTCTTTAACTTTTTCCTTATCACTAATTGTGGCCCCATTTCTATCTTTAACTGGGACTAGGCCGGATTGGCTACTCCCTTTCAATTTATTAACATGCCAGTATAATATTTTACTATTATGCCGTCTAGCCGCATCTTCCAGATCCTTAGCAATTTTATCCATCGCCTCCACTTCACATCTCCTTAGTTCATATTTTAATGCTTTCTCCACTTTCTTTATATTCCTTTTGTTTTAACACGACCTATCACTCAGATAATTCTTATACAAACCCTTTCTACTCTCTATTAAGCCTAAAGCTTTTTCACTAATATTCGTAGTTGCAGTCTTAGCACTCTTTCCTGGGACACCATCAGCAACTTCACAAATTGTTTTTCTGAAATTATTCCATCCACCTTCCACATTGTCAAATTTTAAACTCTCAAGTTTAGTACTCAACTGTTCCTGGAATTTTTTTCTCAAATTTTCATCCTGAAGTCTACCAACATCATAACTTTCCGGGAGGGAGTTACCCTTCCGAAATTTCAGCTTTAAATTAACCTTAGACACTACTAGATGGTGATCTTTACTTTTAACATCAATAACGGCACTCCTATACACCCTAGTATCTTGTATTGATCCTGCTAGTCTTCTGTTTACAATAACATAATCAATAAGGTTTGCTGTCTTACCATCACGTGAATACCATGTCAACTTATGGGTCATTTTGTGACCAAACACCGTATTGGTTATAACTAGGTTTTTATACCTACAAAATTGCAAAAGCCTATAGCCATTGCTGTTTTCTTTTTCCTACACCAAATGTACCTAGGCTAGGATACCATCTATCCCTATTTCTACCAACCTGGGCATTAAAATCTCCTAGCAAAAACACCATATTTCTACCCGGTACCCTGTCTATTTGCTCCTGTAACTGTAAGTAAAATTCATCTGAGTCACTAGTATCTCCATCAGTTGGTTCAATGGGGGCATATACTACTATAACTGATACCCTAAACTTTTTAGTCATAAAATGAGCAATTAGTATTCTATTATTCCATCCTTCCTGCCTGAGTAAACAAATTCTATGTCACCTAATTTCATGCTTCCTATCCCTGGGATATGAGTTTCTGAAACTCCTAATAAATCCAGTTCAAACCGTCTGAATTCGTCAGTCAAAATTTCGATGCGATATTCATTTTTTAACGTCGTAACATTCCAAGTTCCAATTTTCATGTTCTTTAAATCTTTGAAATTATTTTGGCCTCAAGAAAAGCAGTGATCCCGGATACCAGTGCAGGACTATTTGTGTCTGCGACAAATCTACTTGCAATTCTGGCTGTGACTACTTGCGACTACAAACACTTGCCAATGCGACTATTTAAAACTGCGAACACTTGTAACTGCGACATCTTACGAGTGTGACTGCAACTGCTAAGCGTGGCTCACAACTACTGTAAATCATAATTTCAACTTGACTGGAACTGTAGCCACTTGTGACTGTATTTACTTGCGATTCTAACAAATTGCGACTACAAATGCGACAACTCGTATCTGCAACTGCTACCACTTGCCCGACTGTGACTACTACTTCTACGATTGCGATTGTGACTGCAAATACTACTACAACTTCTACTATTGCGGCTAGAACTATTGAACTAAATCAAATGGTTTTAACTACATCCTGCCTGTCAAAATGGCACAGTGGATCCAGGTTGTCAAAAGGGTTTATCTGCAGTATCACACGGATGACTAAGGTTCTGAAGCTGAGAATTTAGGAGGATGTTTAGGGGACGTTGCACTAAAACAATTTACACTAGGTATATCCAAGCTGTCAATTCAGTGTATCTATATTGATATCAGGTACTACTACAGGTATTGAGTTGAAACTTTCGTTGAATGCTAACTGGAATGTCAAGCAGAATCAAAAGACATTTTTTGCGCCGAATTTGTCATAAAGGCATATCTTCAATAATTCAAGAGCATTCAGGGAAGTATATCAAGTTGAAACACTCAAAGAATTTTGAGGGGGATGTCAAACTTAAAGAAGTTATGTGCATCCCAGTTGTCAATAGGCGTGGCTGTAGTAGCTCAGGAACTGGTAAGATCATTAAGCTGCAGCTTTCCAGCCAGTTCCTCCTCCACTTGGCCATTTAGATTCCCCCTTTTCAACACTGATCGGTATTTTGACAAAAATGTCACTTTCAAAATAATTAAAATCCCAGTTGTCAATAGGCGTGGCTGTAGTATCTGAGGAACTGGTGAGATCATTAAGGTGAAACTCTCCAGCCAATTCCTCCTCCACCTGGCCATTTAGATGCCCCCTTTTCAACACTGATCGGTATTTTGACAAAAATGTCATTTTAAAAATAATCAAAATCCCAGTTGTCAATAGGCGTGGCTGTAGTATCTTAGGAATTGGTAAGATCATTAAGCTGAAACTTTCCAGCCAGTTCCTCCTCCACTTGGCCATTTAGATGCCCCCTTTTCAACACTGATCGGTATTTTGACAAAAATGTCATTTTCAAAATAATTAAAATCCTAGTTGTCAATAGGCGTGGCTGTAGTATCTCAGGAACTGGTAAGATCATTAAGCTGAAACTTTCCAGCCAGTTCCTCCTCCACCTGGCCAGTTAGATGCCCCCTTTTCAACACTGATCGGTATTTTGACAAAAATGTCATTTTCAAAATAATTAAAATCCCAGTTGTCAATAGGCGTGGCTGTAGTATCTCAGGAACTGGTAAGATCATTAAGCTGAAACTTTCCAGCCAGTTCCTCCTCCACTTGGCCATTTAGATGCCCCCTTTTCTACACTGATCGGTATTTTGACAAAAATGACATTTTCAAAATAATTAAAATCCCAGTTGTCAATAGATGTGGCTTTAGTATCCCAGGAACGGCTAAGATTATTAAGTTGCAACTTACCAGAAATGTTGATTGGAAAGCTGAACTAAATCAAAAGACACCATATGCATTCTGATGGTCAAAACGACATGTCCGCAGTATCTCAAGGGGTATAAAATTGAAACTTTCCGAGAATGTTGAGGGCGATTTTGAACTTAGTCAAAATGCAATTACGTGCATCTTGGTTGGCGAAAGGGCGTATGTATAATATATCTGGATCAGTTAACGGTATCTAATTGAAACTTTCAGGGGAAGTTGGACTAAATCAGAAGGCACTATGTACATCCACCTTGTTAAAATCTTGTGCGGAATCTCAGTAACAGTTAAGGGCATTGAGTTGAAATTTTCAAAGATTTCTGAGAAAGACGTTCAGCTCGACCAAAAGACACTGTGCGCATCCCTGTAGTCAAAATAACGCATGTACAATATCCCACTAACAACAAATGGTATTTAATCTAAACTTTCAGGGAATGTTGAGAGGATGTTGAAATCAATCAACAGACAATAGTTGTAATTGATAAACAAGAGTCAGATATTTTAACTTTTAAGCCAAATGTGTGAACACATTTGGAAAAACATTCAATTCATTAACCAATAATAAAACGTTTGCATTTAAACACGAACAATTTTTTTTTTTCAAAACTTTCAAAGAAAAGAAGCTCTTCAAGGATTAGTAAAGACCGGTAGAAATAAAGTAGAAAATAACTGAAACGATCAGAAACTAAGGTTAAACAATTAATTAAAAGAACAGCAATTAATAATCACAAAATATCCAAAGATGACATGTATTGATATAAATGAATAAACAAATCATAAAAGAGTAAAAATTAAATAAAATATTCGAGCAAAACTTGAAAAGAAAAAAAGCTACTACAAGAGAATTTGGGCAACTGCCCCTTTCCACTTCCCTAACCATAAAATTTTTAAAATCTATTGCGTCGTTTTTGTGTTACTATACAAAAAATATATTGTAAACATTTTTATATTTATAACGTTGAAAAATAAAAAAATTGACATGAAATAAATTTGAATCGCTGAGATTTCCATAAATTAAAAACATTATATATTAAATTTTCAGTTTATTTTCACTAGTTCTTTCCAATCATCTTGATTTTTATAATGATTTATGTTGTTTTTTTTCGTCGTTGTTCTGAAAAACTAAAGCACAGTCTACAAAGTGAATTTAATTTTTTTTTAATTTATGGTGTTTTTAAATAGCTCTTTAAATATTATTTAAAAAATTTTATTTGTCTCTATTTTTAAGCCTACAAATTTCACGATTTTAACAATTTTTTCCCCTATTAAAAAAGGAGAATAAAAAAGGTCCTTTACACCATTTGGAAAAAAAATAAGGATAGCTGATTTTTTAAAGTCTGATTTTCTTGTATCTAGTGATAACTTGATATAACTTAAAAATTTACCTTTTTTGGTAAAAAGTCAGTGCTTTGCCAATTGTACCCATTTATATCAACGAATTTCAGATAGAATTTTTATTTTTTCCAAGAAACAAGATTTAGTTTTTTAAAACACCATTCTTTCTCTGTTTTCTTCCAGGAACGAATGTAGGCATTTATTTCATGGTTCCTACTTTCTATGAATCAGTAACACAAGAAAGTTACCATAAAAAAGCCAAAACAGATGAATCGCACAGTAGGGTCTAACAAAATTATGCTCCCTCCAACCAAATCGTCCAAGAAGCACTCCGGGCCCTTTCAACCCAAATAAACTAGACCCTAGAAATTGAGTTCTGCTATACTCTAAGAATTCATACAAGTTTGAACATTCTATTAAGAAACTTTGACTTACTCCCAAAACTCTCTCACTGGATCTGTTAAACTTTCCCTGGGAAAAATGTGGCTTTGGCTTAATTCACAAACCGTTGTATTTAAAGCATGATCGTCCCAACAGGTCAAGTTCTTTCGGGCGTAAGCACTAATACATGTTTCTTGATTCCACCAGTTGTTGCACTCCCTCCAAGGAATATCTGCAAATTAAAAACGTTGATCTCTATAAGAAATATCTGTAAATTAAAAACATTGAGACCTCCAAGGAATATCAGCAAACTAAAAACGTTGAGGCCTCCAAGGCATAACTACAAATTATAAACGTTGATGCCTCCGAGGAATATCTACAAATCGAAAACATTGAGGCTTCCAAGGAATATCTGCAAATTAAAAACGTTGAGGCCTCCAAGGATTATCTGCAGTTAAAAATGTTGAGGCCTCCATGGAATATCTGCAAACTTAAAACGTCGAGGCTTCCAAGGCACAACTACAAATTATAAACGTTGATGCCTCTAAGGAATATCTGCAGTTAAAAACGTTGAGCCCTCCAAGAAATATCTGTAAATTAAAAACATTGAGACCTCCAAGGAATATCTGCAAACTAAAAACGTTGAGGCCTCCAAGGCATAACTACAAATTATAAACGTTGATGCCTCCGAGGAATATCTACAAATCAAAAACATTGAGGCCTCCAAGGAATATCTGCAAATTAAAAACGTTGAGGCCTCCAAGGATTATCTGCAGTTAAAAAGGTTGAGGCCTCCATGGAATATCTGCAAACTAAAAACGTCGAGGCCTCCAAGGCATAACTACAAATTATAAACGTTGATGCCTCTAAGCAATATCTGCAGTTAAAAATATTGAGGCCTCCATGGAATATCTGCAAACTAAAAACGTCGAGGCCTCCAAGGAATAACTACAAATTATAAACGTTGATGCCTCTGAGGAATGTCTACAAACTAAAAACATTGAGGCCTTTAAGGAATATCTGCTGCTGAAAACGTTGAGGCCTCCAAGGAATATATGTAAACTAAAAACGTGGAGGTCTCCCAGGAATATCTGCAAATTAAAAACGTTGAGGTCTATAAAAGTTTATAATATACATAAACTTGGTGAAGCCTTATTTCTAGTCTACATGAAACTCTTTTGCGCACCTTTTTTTTAGGTCACAACTCAGGTACTTATTTTTGTCTTATTCATGGTGACAGTGACACTGGTTTTAGATCTTCATATAAAAGGTCATTTGATGTTGCACCATAACAATTTTTTATGTGATTTATTGGTTGAGTGTTTTTGTTGATGCAAATTAAAGTGACAAATTATTAAAATACCTTGTCTAACGTTTTAATCACCCCTTTTTCTCTGAGTAATTATGATCGTGTTTCACCTTAAAGAGAATACAACAAAACATCCACATTTCTCAGTTAGAATTGCGTACTTTTTCACAATCTTTTAGCACAGTTTTCATTAGAGCAGGTGAGGGTATTTTAAAAAAGTGCCAAAAATAGGCAAAAGATATGGAAAATAATAAGAAACTAATGAAAAATGGTAAAATTAAGATATTTTTTCCAGCGGTACTTAGCCCCAATGGTAGTTTTAGGGGGAGGGGAGGGCAGAGAGGGCACTTTCCCTCGTCGCAGAAATGTTAGGGGCACAAAATTTTAAACAAATAGTCCAACGGTTATAATCACAAGTATTTTTTTAAATACTTTTTTATTACTTTAAAGTAGAGGGTATATTATAGTATAGTATAGGGTTTTTATAGTATAGTATTACTATAAAGTTACTATAAACTTTACTATAAAGTTAGAGAATTATTAATTAATTACTAAGTAAAAATGAACTAGGTCAGAATTTATAAGTCTGATGGAATTTTATTAAATCGTAATTTTTTTTTGTCCGATTCGCCCAAAACTCAACAAAAAACAATTTTAATAAGTGGAGGAACATATTAAAAAATTTTATGTACAACTATTTTGCTCCTCAGTTCACTCTTTTCAGCCTTTCATCCTTGCTGCTTTTAATGCTGTCGTGGTAGTCACCTAACTATACCCAGGGCCTGCATGTTCGGGGTGTAAACCAGAGTACAAGCCATCATAAAAAAAAAAACAGAAAGAAATATTCCAAACTGAGTTAAATTTTCAAAATTAGCTCAATTTAAATTTTCTGTTCTGATTTAACCTTTTAGTGCAATTTCATTTCTCAAAAATGGAAAATTTTGAGTTATAACAAATATGAAACTTAAATTGAAAACTATAAATTTAGTTTGTAAGACATTTTTAAGCTGGCCAAACCAAATGGCCTTATCAAACATTTGATTGGATATTTTTGCGGAAAAATGGGCGTCGAAAGGGCGCTAGTTACTCTCAATTTTTCATTACTTATAAAGCCCAATAGAACTTTATATTTTCACTCAAAAATAAGTTTGACTCTTTCTCACGACTCTACTTTTTAAATAATAAAAATTTTTAGCGTAAAGAGCGGGGCGTTGAGGAGGATACAGCTCCTTTCATATACGGAATAGTTTTCTGTGTCAAAAATGAAAATTAAGAGCAAAGACACAGACGGTTAGAACACATGCAACATCGAGCAAATGAGCGAATCAAAAATGAAAAAGAAGAGCAAAGACGCACGCGGTTAGAAGAAAAGTGGTGGCGTGTCAAAAATGAAAATGAAGAACAAAGACACACGCGGTTACAAGACATGTGACACCAAGCATGTTAGCGAGTCAAAAATGAAAATAAAGAGCAAATACACACACAGTTAGAAGAACATTGGCGGTGTATCAAAAATAGAAATGAAGCGCAAAGACACACATGGTTAGAAGACATGTGACACTGAACATGTGCACGAGTCAATGAAAATCAACCCAAAGAGCTGGGACAGATGGACATATTTTTTATCTATAATAGCTTAAGAACTTAAGTAAGGTGATGTTTCAATTAGAACTGCTAAAGAAAAAGGCGTGGAAAGAAATTTCTGAGGTAAAGTTGAAAAAAAATGGACAATGAAATCTACGGTAGAAAAACAAAGAACAATGCTGTATTAATTACAGAGCTGGATATCAGCCTGATTGGGCTAGTATTGTTACATGGATAAGGTCATCAGTGCCTACCATACCTTTGTTAAAAAAACAAACGTTCGGTGATATGTCTTTCATGTTAAACACAGGCAAAAGAAGAAGTTTTTTTCCCACCACTTGAAAAATTAAAAGAAACAAAGGTGGTCATCAATACTTACCACATTTTTGAAATCAAAAACCTGGACTAGATAAATTGTTGGAAGAAAAAGAAGTTTTTGTCCCACCACCTGAACAATTAAAGGAAAAGACAGTTCGGCGATATCTCTTTCATGATGCAAAAGACAAGCCCAGACCCAAAGTAAAAGGTTCAATAAAAAAACTAATTTCACAAAGACACTGCCTCTAATTTAAGGTCCATTTGGACATCATGGCATCAAGAAAAGGCTCTACTTATCTGCGTTTAGAAGACAAGCAACAGTGTGAATCCATATATAGAGGCCTGCCGAGGGTCGAGTGCCGGGATCCAGCGACGGAGCCTCCAGGATCCTGTTACTACACACACACCCGTTACTCCCGTTATAAATACAATATATATATATATATATATATATATATATATATATATATATATATATATATATATATATATATATATATATATATATATATATATATATATATATATATATATATATATATATATATGTGTGTGTGTGTGTGTGTGTGTGTGTATAATGTAAATACATGAATAATATGTGCATAAAATAATACATAATATAATGTACGATGTAATATTACATATTACTTACATAAATATAGCATAAATATATCGGATATAGCATATCTAATTGGTATGGATATCGTTTTACCACTAATATTAGCAATCATTCATGAGCATAAGATCCAAATAAAACTCAAAATAAAACCAAAAGCAAAATGGTCAGAATCAGAGAAGATTAAAATATATTCAAAGTTTATTAAAAGACGGTGGATCAGAAGAATGCTAGAGGCAATAGCAATGTGAAAAACGGAGGTCATGCCGGTGCTGACTTTATGCTTATGAAAAAATTAATCATATATTGTTTTATGCATTTCAAGCTCAGTATTTCAAAATCAAAAGGGACAACAGAGAGTGTTTGCATTTGGATTTTTTGGCGCGGCACAAGGACTTGTCCTTTTCTTCAATTTAATGGAAAATGAATCTGACATCGAGACACTGAACTTACTATCAAGAAATACTTGAAACAGTGAACTTACCAGTTCCAATTGAGACAATAAAGTAGAATATAGCCCAGGCTAGGACGACAATATAATATACGTTAAGCCACGCAGACATAACAGCCGCGGCGTATCCAACTCCTAGGATACGAGAAGATATAAGGTTTAGTTAAGAGACTGTGATAAAACGGCTTTTCAGTCTCTAAAAATTGCCATGAAAAAAATCATAAATTAGCACTATAAGAAAAGAAAATTGAAATGAAAATTCTAATAGAAAAAAATCATAAAGCCAAAGAAAAACACAGATAAACAAAAAATAAGTAAATGAATAGAAAGACATAAAAATGGAAAACCCATAGATAAATAGAATAATCATAGATAAATAGATGAATCATAAACAAATAGTTAGGATATTAAAAAAAGGAAGGAAAAATAGTCGGCAAACTTTTTTTTCTGCCGTAAGTAACTGTTAGCAGTTATGTTTCTCCTTGATTAAAAAAAAATAAAAATAAAAATAAATAAAAAAAAAATATTAAAAAAATGTTCTACTTTTTGGAATACCATTATTCAAAGAACTGGAATTACCATAAAATATAGTTTAGAAACAAGAATTTGAAAATCTAGTGAAGAATTTCTATCTGAGCAAAACAATCACACATTTTATTATGTATACTAACATTAAACTTTACTAACACCGAGGTTTAGCTTGCACTAATTTAAGTTAATCAGATTTTTATAGAATTTTTTGATTGGCAGAAAAATTCTACAAGAATCTGACTGGATTAAACTATCACTAGCTAAATCTCGGTACTAGTAAAGCCTGGCTTTAGGAACATCTGGGAGTTTGCTTTAGTTTTTATCAATAAATTTTAGAACAAAGACCGAAAGCTCAAGGTCGATTAGAAATGCGACTGGTATAATACAACAAATACTTAGTACTTGTTGTGTATACTTGTTTGTATATATTCTATGTTTTTTATATATTTTTAAATATATTTGAATTTGTAACAAATACAACAAACGTTTCAGGTATTTTAGATCGAGGAGAAGTATTTATCAATGCGGTGGTTCCAAATGGACTTATGCTGCAAATAGTTCGTAGTAGTAGCTATGATAAAACCTCCTTTAAGGTTGGAAACCTAATTAAATTTTGGAAATTTTAGCCCAAATAAAATAAAGGGAATTTTGACCCATGGTGGTAACATGGATTTACGGCGAGCTCTTTATCTCGCCTAAAAACGAAGTAAGAGTTTTGGATTCCCAAAAATTTACAAGATTAAAAATGAACTGTTAAAATTACTTAGTTTAAACTGCCAACAAAAATGAAGAGATCTCTTAATAGTATATGTTTCAAGTAAATCTTATTGGCATGGCCTCAAAATAGCGGACTAAAAAATGTTTTCTAAGTGATTTGAGTTTCTAAGAGCTCTCAATGACTTATAAAAAAAACTATGGGAATTTTTATTTTTTTATACACAGCAAATATTTACCTCCTGAAAAATAATACAATATCGGTGTATCAGTGTTATGTCCCAAAATAAAGCTTAAGATACAGAAACCAAAAATTCAAACACTATAACGTTACCTCTTTTTCTCAAAGTATTGATTTTAAAGAATAATGGCATAGAAATGAAAGTAAGGAGCGACGTTAAAACTTAAATCGAACAGAAATTACTCCGTATGTGAAAGGGGCTGTTCCCTCCTCAACGCCTCGTTCTTTACGCTAAAGGTTTTTGCTGTTTTAAAAAGTAGAGTTGAAAACGAACAGAAATTACTCCGTAAAGGGGCTGTTCCCTCCTCAACGCCCCGCTCTTTACGCTAAAGTTCTTTACTGTTTTAAAAAGTAAAGTTGAGTGAAAGAGTCGAACTTTAGCGTAAAGAGCGTTGAGGAGTGTTGAGGAGTGTTGAGGAGGGAACAGCCCCTTTCATATACGAAGTAATTTATGTTCGTTTTAAGTTTTAATGTCACTCCTTACTTTGTGTTAAAAAGAACTTGTTTTGTTTATTTAATCAAGTATAGAGTCAACTTAAGAGACTCTGTAATCCAACTCTTCGGACCATTGTTCTGTTACGCATAGGCTTTGGTCACCATTGACACTGGATGCATTTTTATAGATGCCATGGATATCTGCGTTATTTACACGTTTAGCTTCTAATATTCTATGGAGCCAATATCTCATTTTTTTTTCTCTCTCTCTCTCTCTCTCCCTCCCTCCCTCTATCTGTCCAATCGATAGCTGCTTGTTTTTATCAATTTTTAAAGTCTTAAAGGACTTACCTTTGAAAAGAGGCGTTATTTTCCATATTCCAATTCCTCCAATCCTAAGAAATTGACCAACGGATGCTTCTAGAAGAAACATTGGCATCCCAGCTAAAATCACTGTTAGTAAATACGGTATTAGAAATGCACCTAGAAATAAAATATTAAATTAATTATTATTTTAATATGGAGTAAAATAAGTAAAAATGTGAGAGGACAGGAGAGACAGAATAGATATAGAGGGGTAGATAGAGAGGAAAAGGGAGAGAGGGAATCAGAGAGAGGAGGAGATAGATAGGAGGATTATAGGGATAGAGGTATATAGAGGGAGAGAGATCCTGTCTGCGTCATCATAAACTGGCCATTGCGTAAAATTTGTTCAGATGGCTCTCGCTCAGCTCAACCTGCACACGCACGACTTAAAACTGTACAAGCTCAACCAACAAGGGTTGAACAGTGTGGTTTCAATTGTATTGGCTAAGTAAATGTTCGGAATGGAGTGGTGAAGATACCCGCCAAACTTTCATAACCTCTTCTAAACTAAACTTATTCTTACCACAGTAAAATACGGCAAGTCAATATTACAAATACTAGGCATTACGCGTAATCAACTTTTTACTATTTACTTCCCATAAGCGAAAAGATTAAATGGAGATTTTTAGGGGACTTGAACCCTCTCCAACTAAGCAATCTTCTAATGTAAAAATATTTCATATTTTGAATCTACAGGAAAAGTAGCAATGCTTTGGCAAACTAGAAACTTAATTAGAAACTTAACACTAAATTTGCACTCACTATAGAATATAAAGCCTTAATAAAAGCCTACATAAAAGGAAAACAAGCAAGTTTTGGTAGAAAATATTTTCTGAGGTTGCTAGAATTTTATTCAACTACTTAGATTACTTTATATAGATAATTAAATGACTAAATAATTTCATTGAAGAAACACCCTATCTTCTTTTTTTGGAATTGATTAAAAAAAAATTTCACAAAAGAAGTCTTTAAAGGAAAAGTAAAGACTGATTTATCAAATAATGTTTTAAGTGTAAATTTATCATAAATATGAATAAATAAATAAATAAAACCCAAAATGAACATGAATTACAATGAACAGCCAAGTTAAACTGAAAATGAGCAGAAACTCCTCATTCCCTGAAAATCCCAGTTTAATGTCCTAAGTCAATCCCGAGATACGCTGTTTTGACAACCTTTATGCACATAATATGTTTTGATTTAATTAAAAACTCCATCAACATTCCTTGAAAGTTCCACCTTAATTGCCTTGGCCTTTTTAGACACCAGGGGTCAAACTTGTCTTCTTTTCCCACTTACAAAAACTGTATATAACAAGAGCTAAGAGCTCATATGGCACTTCTAACGAGGTCGGAAGAACCAAGAGCCAAGAGCTCATATGGCATGAGCTCTAGCAAAATTCTAAGAATCAATAGATTGATTTAAAAGGAAAATAAGAGGCTTAATGCCGGTGGGATTTAAAATAAGAGCTCTGAGACACAAGGTCCTTCTAAATATGAAAATTCATTAAGATCGGATAACCCACTCGTAATCCCCCAAAGAAAGCGGATCCAGTCTGGTTACGTCAATCACGTATCTACGACATTTGCTTATTCTACCCACCAAGTTTCATCCCGATATCTCCACTCTAAGCGTTTTCCAAGATTTCCGGTCTCCCCCTCCAACTCCCCCCAATGTCAACGGATCTGGTTGTGATTGAAAATAATAGCTCTTAGACATGAGTTCCTTCTAAATATCAAATTTTATTAAGATCTGGTCACCCGTTCTTCAGTTAAAAATACCTAAATTTTTCTAATTTTTCCGAATTAACACCCCCAACTCCCCCAAAGAGAGCGGATCCGTTCTAATTATGTCCATCACATATCTAGAACTTGTGATTATTCTTCCCATCAAGTTTCATCCCGATATCTCCACTCTAAGTGTTTTCTAAGATTTCCGGTTTTCAAGATTTCTTCCCCCTCCAACCCCCTATGTCCCCTGATAGGATTGAATTAAAAATAGAGCATCTAAGACATAACATCTTTCTATATATTAAGTTTCATTAAGATCCGATAACCCATTCGCAAGATAAGGATGCCTCAATTTTCACGTTTTCCAAGATTTTCGGTTTCCCCCCCCCCCCCCCAATCTCACTGGATCTGGTCGGGATTTAAAATTAGAGCTCTGAAGCACAAGATCCTTCTAAATATTAAATTTTATTAAGATCTGATTACCCGTTCATAAGTTACAAATACCTCATTTTTTCTAATTTTTCCGAATTAACTCCCCCCCCCCCCAACTCCCTGAAAGAGAGCGGATCCGGTTCAGTTATGTCAGTCACGTATCTTGGACTTGTGCTTATTATTCCTATCGATTTTCACCCTGATATTTCCACTCTAAGCCTTTTCCAAGACTTCCGGTCCCCCCAACTCCCCCCAATGACACTGGATCCGTTCGGGATTTAAAATAAAAAACTGAGACACAAAATCCTTCTAAACATCAAATTTCATTAAAATCCGATCACCCGATCGTAAGTTAAAAATACCTTATTTTTTCTAATTTTACCAAATTAACCGTCCGCTCACTCCCCCCCCCCAGATGGTCGAATAGGGGAAAATTTAACATGGTCTGGTCCCTGATACGCCTGCCAAATACCATCGTCCTAGCTTATCTGGAAGTGCCTAAACTAGCAAAACCGGGACCGACAGACAGACAAACAGACAGGCCGACAGACGGACAGAATTTGCGATCGCTATATGTCACTTGGTTAATACCAAGTGCCATAAAAACGAACAGATTCCTTAACTTACAGTCATTGCCCCAGGAGCTGCAGGTGGGTTGTCATCCATATAGGCATAGTTGTAGGACTTATCCACTTTATTTAACAAAATTATCATATTGAATTTCTTATCGGATATCTCTCAGGGAATGAGGGGCAAGGGGCTACTTACCCTCCAATCACTTCAGACTTAAAAATAGCACTAGAACTTTTAATTTCTAATCGGATAAACCCACCTGAAATTTCTACGATAACTTCTTCCATACGAAGTGCTTTTGTGGGGAAAAATACAATAATCACGCATATAGCCCACTTCACTCTTTACCAAGACAGCGCTATTGCGTTGCCTATGATCTTCAAACAGTTCATTGTAACGAACTGTAAGAGAAACCATTATACTGCGGTGTATGCTCAAAACAGTAATTTTTATTTCGTATAGAGAGGCAGTAAAACCGTTAGAGCCCTCACCCTCTACCTTCAATCACTCCCTCTAATCCTCTGTGACTATATCTTGGTAGAGCACTTTGAATCATGTGAGTTAAGGGAGAAAACTTAGCCTCCGTGGCAGGATGCAAACTATATCGATGTTAATTGAGCAATTAAGAAAAGATAATGCTAAAAAAAAAGAAAAAATGTTGTACCACAAACTTTTCTTCAAACTTTAATTTTAGAAGTTCACTTCAAAAGGAAAAAGAGGGATTTACTTCAAGAGGACTGACTAGAATTTTGTAACGCAATAAAAACAAAGCCATGTTTGGCATGACTAGTCTGGAGGGAGGGAGTCAATATTATAATAGTAAATTTTCAAGCTGCTTTTCCGATTTTTCTGGAATTTGTCCCAATTGGAAATAAATCTCCCTGATGAAAATTGTTTACTGAGAAATATATGTAGAGCATAAATAGATTAAAGTTATTAACCACTTTTTTCATCCATTTTGTTAACACAGACAGGGAAACCTTCAAACACACCAATAGTTAATAGTTAATCCAATTGATCTTTTTTTACTCTTAAAAAAGGCACCAGAACTTTTAATTTTGAGTCGAATTAGCTCCTTTAAAATTTTCAATAGTATTTCTCGCTATTATAGAGTCACACCACACCAACAGTTACACCGTCACACCAATAGTTCATCCAAGAAGGGAGAAAGTACTATCAGGCAGTTTTGTCCATCTCCGTTTTCAAATAGGTTTTCGGTTTAAATTTTGAAACTACGATTCCCTTAATTTTCCTCGGTATTATTTCTATAAGAAATGGTCCAAATATGATTTTGAGTCTACAGCTTTTCCAATTGTGGGTCTAGTTTTATGAGGGGGTGGTTAATTCACAGAGGATAAATTTAAATTAATATTACATTTACACAATCAAAATACTGAATTTCGTAACAAATTTACCTCCTCCGTTTTTGTAACACAGATAGGGAAACCTCCAAACATTCCCAAGACCGATGGCTAGTCCTACAAGGGAAAGAATGAAATCGAACTTGTTTGCCCACTCTCCTCTTTCGGGTACATTTTCATCTTCCAATTTGGAAACTAGGATTCCACCACCATCTTTGACTCCATTTAAGCTAAAACTGGTAGGTAAAACTATGTCTTTTTTCTCCATATCATCAGTGTAGTTTTCAGACACGTCTTCATTCGACTTTGTCGGTTCTTGAACGCTTCTATCTTCGGCCATTGTTATTTTTTGTGAAGTTTAACTAAAAAACATTCTTCTATTAAAAAAAAAAAAAAAAAAAAAAAAAAAAAAAAAAAAAAAAAAAAAAAAAAAAAAAAAAAAAAAATTGCAGTTTGAATTTATTAAACAAAAATAAGTCAGTATTCAGATGGTTAACTTACTAAAACGTTCAACAATTCAGTAAGACTATAGACAAAAGGGACCCTTATACAAATGGTTTATTTCACAGGTTTACATTTTACCGGGGATGTTTGAAACGGAGAAAAAGACACTAAAACTTAAAATTCAAGGTTCTAGTAAAATTCAATTACCTCCGTTCATTAAGTATTTTGCAAGAGCAATCAATAGAAGCTTTGCTAAACATACGATTGTTGCTAGCATGATTTTCCAGTATTTTTATCACACTTTGAATAATTCCATAATTTCTATTTTTTATTGAAAATGACGATGAAATTCAATTCGAAGAAAAACTTGCGGAAAGGCTTATCGTTTAAAAATCTCTACGCTATAGCAAAATCGTAAGCACAAAAAAAAAATCAAGGACGTATTTCACATTTTTGAAAAGAAGCAGAAAACGTTTTGTTTTTCTTTTTATTCCCACGATAAGTAATTTTCATAATGACGTCACATTCCCAGTTTTCTATAATGTTTTTCTGAATTTTATACCCGAATTTATGTTCTTAATGTTCTAAAACTATTCAGCAAAAAGTTTGTATTCTTTGGCTTGAAAGGATTAGCCAGAAATCAACGGAAGGACAAAAAATTGACGCCTTCAAGCTTTGAACATGTGAATTTTCTGAATAAACGAGAAGAGACATATGCTAAGATTGGAGTTTGTACCCCCCCCCTTCCTAGAAAAAAGTCAGAAGTTTTCCCATCCAGGTCAAACAGACTCCCGAAGGTCATGGCCTTGTGTGAACAGCTCATTGTGTGCAGGTTAAGGTTATGTCAGCCGTGGAAGCATTTAGTACGTTATTTTACAAATCTCAAATCCAATCTGATAGGCATTGTTACTTGTGTTGCTCTGTTTATGTCACCTCGTAGTGCTTGAAGCTGGAAATCAAGTTTAAAGCATTGAACGAAAGTGTCAACGCAAAAAGCTCAAAACTTCTTTTATCTATCTTGTAAAATCATGAAAGTGTCACATGCATGCTCAATAATTTTTCTATGCGTAAAGGTAACTTCGATTTTTTTTTTGTCAAGGCCATATCCAGGAAGACGGCCTGTGGGTTTAATCCCCCTAATGTTTCATTGACTCGCAAGAACGTAACAAATATGAACAAAAGATTTTTTTTGGTTTGTCTTTTAAAGTTTTCTGTGTACCAATACCCCCCCCCAAAAAAAAAAAATCCCCCCTCCTCTCGAATAAAAATACTGAATATGATCCTAATTGTTGGGTAAGAATGTAAAAGCTTACACTCAAAAGCTAATCCGCAAATTGTGCCAAATTTAACACGATCCTAGACTGACAATATGATCAGTTCCTTTTGCTTTTCTGATATTGGTTCCCTTTGCTAAAAGACCTGTCATTTCACATCATCCAAACAAGAATGAATGTGCGATTGATACCGGAAATAGCCAATTTCCATCGACACTCAAACGTAGGAACTATCTGACAGAAAAGAGTAGGTCTAAAATAATGGAGTTTCTGTCTATTTTTTCTTAAGGCTGACCATATGTTCTCTTAGAAGAATGTTGTTGAAAAGTGTATAATGCATTTGCTAAGGATTTGCATTGTTTTCTTCAAATATCTTCAGGAAGTTCGAACGAAAATTATGCTAACTTTAAATTGGAGCGTCTACTAAGTCAGCCATTACATATTGAGAACCTTCTTTCAGCTCCTATAACCAGTGAGCTTTGATCCTCCTTATATAAACTGCCATACCGATCACCCATTTGACAACTGCTTAACCATAGGTTTTGACAATTAACTTATAAGTTTGAAAATATCAGATAGAAAATCTTAAGCTTTACCCGACACAAGCAGTAGGCTTTAGACCTTGTCTAAAGCCAATTCGCTCTCAACGGCACGCCGGCATGAAGATTAAGTAAGTAAAGTCTATTGCGTCACATCGGTTTTATTCCTGTTACAAGGGACAGTTTGTTTCCTATATAGGAGTATTGGACAGGTTCTAATAGTGTACTCCCTTTTTTGATTTGACTCTAGTTTTAAGCGTTAGGGGCTATTTTGTTTTTTACTGTGGGAGGTGATCGTCTCTTATTAGGTTGGTAATTACCGCTGCCACCCGGATTCAATTTTTCAATCAATTTTTTTTTTCAACATGAAAGTTTCATCGAAGTATCAAAACTATTATCAAAGCAATAAAAAATGAAAGCAAAGAGAGTATCGAAGTATCAATATAAAGAAAGTATCAAAGTAACAATAGGCAACTTGAAAAACTTACAGCTCTTTTCCCATGAATCAGAATTGGCCCATAAATCAGTAAATCAAAGTTTCAAAGTAAAAAATATATGAAAGTAACAATAAGCAAATGGCATAACTTACGATCCTTGCCCTGGGAGCTGGGAGAATGCATAACCCTGGGTTTATAGTTATTTGCCCTTTGCACTATTTTGAACAAAATTGCTGTCTAAAAATCTTAACTGGATTCATTTGGAGAAAATAGGATGGGGATCTGGTTTCCCTTTGATCCCTCTTGACTATTAAAAATTAACTTAAACTTTAAAATCAAATGATCTTTCTCCAAAGCTCATGACCATCCATCTAACAAAAACCTTATAAGTCCTCAGGGAATAACTTACAATCTTTGCCCTGGGTTCTGGGGTGGTGTGTCAATCCCGAAGGCATTTTTATATGATCTTTGAACTATTTTAAACAAAATGGATATATCAAAATTTTGATCCGATCCATCTGGGGTAGAGAGAGCTGGGGGAGGGGTCTAGTTGCCCTGCAATCAAATTTACTCTTAAAAGGGAGACTAGAGCTTTCAGTTTCCAATCAAATGAGCCTTCTCAAAAATTCATACAATCGCTCCTTCCATAAGAACCTTATATGCCCCAGGTTTGTAACTTACGAATCTCGTCATTGGCCTCTGGGGGGTTATGTCAATCCCAAGGCATTTGTTATATGATCTTTGGACTATTTTGAACAAAATGGCTCTCTCAAAATTTCAATCATGTGTATTCGGGGAAAAGCGGAAATTGGAAGGACTAGTTGTTCTCTGGTGCCTTTTTAAACAGTTCGTGGTAACGAACAGTAGTAAGGAGCGAGCCGGCTAAACAGTAACCGAAATCCTAAAAAACGGATACCAATATTTCAATACCAATAAATACATCAGAAAATCATATTTTTATGCTGATTTTAAATATATAAAAATAAAGTATGTTTTTTAATCTAGGGGGAACAAAAAATCCAAGGGGTACAAGCCCCGCAGTTAACGCCATTGCTGTCTTATGGACTACTTCGTGAAAACGTATAACTTGTGATATCTTAATGGAAGAATTCGGAGATACAAAACTAACTTTACTAAAAATAGAGCTCACATATACATTTCTTAGGGATGAAAAACAGATACTTAACAGGACATTAACAGAAATTATTTGAATAAATTTGTTGTCTAAATGTAATTAAATACAAGCATCGAAATAGAATTTAAATATTGCTGCATTCTTTTAATGGAGTAATAGAAGTAATATTTTCTTATCTAAAAAGAATTTTGATGAGCCTTTCAAACAGACCTATATTAGCACTTTTGGAATAATTGAAACACGGCTTAATTCTAAATTTACAACCACTAGATATAATAAAGCTATATTTAAGAAAAATTTTAATTATTACTAAGACATTTTCCATTTTAGAAATACGAAATTTCATGTCTGCTTAATGAGGAAAGGCAGCTCACTCACATGAAAACAGGCCTCAATTCTGCCTGGGAATATTGGATTTAGCTTGGGAATGTGTTCAACATTAATTTGAAACAAAATTAGGTGTGGAAGTATATTTCTTGACAGCCCTTAGATATATCTGCGAAATTTCAAGATGCAGTGTTATAAAAAAATCTTTTTTAATATTGGCCAAGAAATGTAAAACCTGCTAATACGGTATAAAAGTACAAATTAAAAACAAAACAAAAGTTTTCACATTATATTTTTTATAACAGCAAGGTTTATCTTTGTCAGTTCTTGCGGCGATTCGGGAAGTTCTAACGATGTTAATTGCATGGTATCATGGTATTGAAGATGATTGTGATGCTTATAGTAGAGGTGGTCTCTGCCAACATTTTCGTAATTAATGCCAGCACCATTGCTCAATTGGAACAACAGCATGGAACATAAGAAGGCTCATAAGGCAAGCCTCAAATGATCTGTAAACATGAAGAGACAGTGGGATAAGGAGAAAATATTGACAAAAATTGACATTGGCCAAATAAGAAAGATGCTATACACTAAACTCGTCACAACACCAAATTGCCATTTTGCAATGCAGAAAATTAAGCTACATTAAGCGATTAGCTCGGGTATATCCATCTGATATTTTACGTTTCTTAAGTCATTCCAGCTCCTTTGATATGATCAGTTTCAGTTCGATCCTTATTTATAGACAGAGCAGCCATGGACTGATGTAAACATGTTAGAAGATATGGAGGAGCCCAGATTTTCATCTCATTAGACGCAGCCCTTTTCCAACAAAATACATGTCGTATAGGCAAAATTTTTGAAAATAGACCTCCCCTATTTTCTATCTCTTCTACGTCTACATACCTCTTCTTGGCTTTGTCAAAGACATTTATTTTTCGTCTGACAACAGAGCTTGTAAGGCCTTTTTCCGCCAAAAGTTGTATTAAGCGATTTGCTCGGGTCTCTTGTTTTTCACAGTGTTTCTGTTTCCTTTAGTATGAACAGTTTCAGTTTAATTCCTATTTATGGACATAGCTTGTAGCTTGAGGAGACATAAAGGAACTCGGGTCTCCACCTCCTTAGACTGAGCCCTTTTTTGCCAAAATGCGTTTTGTATAGACAGACTATTTGAAAACAGACCTCCTCTATTATCTATCTTCTCTCTCTCCTCTAGGTCTACACACAACTCATCGTTCCTTCATTAAAGAGCTTTTTTTGCATGGCACCAGAGCTTGTGGTACCCTTTTCTGCCAAAATACTGACATAATAAAATAGAAAATAGAAGGTAAAAAATAGACCTTCTCCCTTTTGTGTCCGTTCCCTTTTGCCACTTTTAGAAGAAAGTGCAACTTGGATTGGGGTAGACGTTTCTTTAGTACTGGATAGCTGCTAGCAGAGCCTAGAGTCTCCAATGGAGAAAATCCCTGGCCAATCTTATCAGTATATGGAGACTTTAGTTCTTTATATACTAAGCATATTGGGTATGGGGGACAAAACAGAACTAGATGTGGGACTTCTCAAGGAGAATCTGTAGCTAGACAAACAGGAACAAAGAAAGGAGAGATGGACTCAGAGCTAGATAATGTTAGCTCAATTGAATTAGATGCCCAGGACTCATGACACCCTCAGTTAAAATGAATGCTTCAGTTTCAGCTTCTGGCAGCAAGAGCTCATTCTGTGGAACATTGCAGGACCTAATACTGGTTGATACTTTAGGAATCTAATGGGGATAGATTTCCGATTAGGGTTTCCTTGTAATCAAATTGTTATCTAGGAGCGTTAAATTTTGGCTCGGTTCAAAAAAAAAAAATCAAAATGGAAATCATTTTGTGTATAGAAAATCTTTAAACAGCTCCAAATTCTTTAACAGTATTTATAAACCTCCCTCTACAAGCCATGGCTGATAAGAGCCAATGCATATTAGAACTTGTGAGAACAGAGAAACCTAATCGAGTAATTTGGAAAACCAAATGACATGTCACATTTACAGATTTCTGTCATCTGAATAAATTCTAGCAACTTGGATGGGTCTCTGAAGTCATAATGAAACTAAAAGTGTTCATTTTTTGTCTGTCGAGGAAATATTAGGACGATTTCGACCGCAGAAAAATTTATGCTTTTTCATGGGTAGAGAAAAGTCACATTTTGGAAACCAATTTGAAGACTGCAAATAGCATTAACACTACAATTACTTACTACTATTATTACTGCAACTACTATTTCTCATCGCAACATCAATCCACCTGAGGTAAAGCAGCTGCACATGCTTCCTGCACATCTTGTGCAGTTTCGAGAGTGGGGTGCCACCCTCAAGGTCGCAATTCAAAATTGTGTGCAGGTACAGTTCTGGTTCATCCATTTCAACGTTGCTATGAGACTGCATATGAAGGATTTTCCCTTCCTGAGGTAGGAACGGAAGATAAGCTGAAAACGAGAGCCATCTAATTTGTTGCCTCTGCTGCCAATAGGACATTTTCGAATAAAACAAAACTTTGGCGAATGTTCAAGGAAAATCATACTGATTTAAGTACTAATATTAATGTTAATATGTCAAAATCTTCTAATTTAAACCTGAACAATGAATAATATTTGTAAGATATACCAGAAAGGGGCCAGCTAGAGCTCATTAATATGTGGTTCCCAGAGAGCAAAGTTTCTCAATGCTTATTCCAGTAGAATCTTCAGAGGGGTAAGAGGAAAATCAACTATTGATCGCTCTTCTCAAGAAAATCTTCATTTAAATGGACCCTCTTCCAGCTTTGATTTATCATGCAGATTAATTCATATAATTATGTCATTAATTAATGTAACGATCAATAATGATAAAAAGGCTAAAGAGAAATAATACTGACCAAAATAATTCTTTTTCTTATTTGTCATTTAATATTATATATACGAGTGTTGTTTTAAGTAACCATGTGATCTTGAGTTATTATAATTATGCGCTTTGTACCATTCAGAAAAATCGATACAATAAGACATCTTACAAATTACAGTACCCGGGCAAGTGCGGAGACAATGCCCTAGCCTAGATCAGTTAACATACTTCAACCTCAAGCTCTTATGTATTAAATTAAAAAAAAACAAGTTTTTTAACTGAAAGTAAGGAGCAACATTAAAACATAAAACGAACAGAAATTATTCCGTATATGAAAGGAGTTGTCCTCTCCTCAACGCCTCGCTCTTTACGCTAAAGTTTGACTCTTTCTCAAACTCTACTTTTTAAAATAATAAAAAAAAATTAATTACTGCATGTTTTGATTTTGGCTCACCGTACATGAATAATTAAAACGAAATTTGCAGAATAATTTTCTTTTTTTGCTAAACGGCTTCCTCATATTTTTGATCGAACGATTTATATAAAGAAAGGGGGTGGGCGAGGAGGCCTAGTTGCCTTCCAATTTTTGGTTACTTAAAAATGTAACTAGATTTTTGTAATTTTTAAGAGATCTTTTGTTAGTAATAAACATACGTACCTTACGAATTAATTTACATAACGAACTTTTATATTTGTGTATTTTTAATTACGTATATGAGGGGGTTCGCCCTCTCGTCAATACCTCGTTCTTTACACCAAAGCTTGAATTTTGTCCCAAATCTTTAAGAATTACCCCAGAATCACAAAGACTGTAGAATAAATAGTTGAAATTAATAGAAATACTTTAGCGTAAAGAGTGAGATATTGTGGAGCAGACGAACCCCTTATATACGTAATAATTTCTGTTCGTTTTAGGTTCTAATGCTGCTGCTTACTTCCACCTGAAAAAAGTTTTTTTTTTGTTACTTTCTCATTATTTTTTTTAATAGTCCTGGAAAATCCTGCGGACCCTTCATGGAAATTTTCTTCCCTCATGATAAATTCCTCCGTGGAAAGATCCTCCCACGTAACCCCCTCCCCCTACCCCCCTTTAACGTGAAAAAGTTTCCCTGAAAACGTCTGTACACGCCCCAATAACGATTACTATATGTAAACAATAGTCAAAGTCTGTAACAAGCAGCCCCTCCCCCGGGGACTATGGGGGATTAAGTCGTCCTGAAAGATATAATTACTAGGTTTTTCGACTATGCTGAACAAAATGGATATCTTAAAATTTTGATCTTTTGACTTTCAGGGGGTATTTCCTTCTATTTTCTAAAATGAGGCGGACTTTCTCATGCTCTTAACAAAATGGTTATCTGAAAGTTTTGATCGAGTGAGTTTGACAAAAAATGAGCATGGGAGCAAGCCTTGGTGCTCTCCAATTTTTTTGGTCACTGAAAAAGGGCACTAGAACTTTCGTTAGAATGAGCCCTCTCGCGACATTCTAGGACCATTGGGTCGATACGATCACTCCTGGGAAACAAAAAAAAAATAAATAAATAAACACGCACCCGGGATCTGTCTTCTGGGAAAAAATACAAAATTCCACATTTTTGTAGATAGAAGCTTGAACCTTCCACAGTAGGGTTCTCTGATACGCTGTATCTGATGGTGTGATTTTCATTAGGATTTTGACTTTTAGGGGGTAATTCTCCCTATTTTCTAAATTGAGGCAAATTTTCTTAGGCTATTAACTTTTGATGGGTAAAACTAAACTTGATGAAATTTATATATTTAGAATTAGCGTAAAAATACGATCCTTTTGATGTAACTATTGGTATCAAAAATCCATTTTTTAGAGTTTCGGTTACTATTGAGCTGGGTTGCTCCTTACTACAGTTCTTTATAACGAACTGTTTGAAAGTGTACATTTGAAAAGCACATTTAAGACTTTAAAAGTACTCTGGAGACCTGTAGACAGTAAGAGGTTTCCGAACTATATATCAATCCATGCACAACACCCTGGCAAGTCCAGAGACGTGCCCATATTAATTAACAAACTTCTAACATCTATCTTTTAAGTAATATAGGCCAATATAACGCAAGACTTTAAAAATACCATGAATTTCTGTAGATTACAAAATCAATCTAAACCTCAAATTCGTTGAAAAAAAGAATGCCAGGTCAATACAAGACCCTAAAGGTACTGAGACAAATACCCTGAAGGTTTTTATCTTTACGAAAATATTGTCTTAAACCGAATAAATAGATAGTTAAACTCATTCCTGTTTACCAGTGGCAGGAGGACTTATGCTTATTCGTCCATTTTCCACACTACCGTCATTCGCTAAACAGATTTGACAACAAATTCATTCGACCAAAGGTAAATTTCCTGTTAAAAAAGTATATATATCAAATTATTACTAAAACCATCTCATTATTAGCAGTAAATGTTAAGTTTTAAAGGAATCCCCTTGCAATTGCTGGTTGAAGCAACGAAATGAAGTGACTTATCCGAACTAATCCACTAGTGGTACGGAGCTCATTAAGAATAAATTTATTAACAAGATAATAAATACTATAAAGACAATAGTATGTTATTGTCTTTATACATAGACAATGTAAGTACGATGTAAAGTATGTTAACGAGAATATCTGGATCCTAGAAAAGAAAATACAATTTTCTAAATGTCCCAATGTTCCAACCTCTTTTAAATTGCATGCTTAGTTTAAACATATTCTATCGAATGAAGCAACGTTGGCAGGCAAGTGCTGGAATGATCGACAATATGACCCTAAAATTGTCCTTTTGAGAACCTTACCCATCCCCACTAAAACTTCACGCAAGATTTCTCTTAATCATAGCTGCAACAATAAGTAACTATTAATATTACTGAGCGGTCTATAATAACAATTAATTTTCTATAGATTGCATCGATGATAAGCGATAATTTTGGTAAAATTTCAAAGGTTTCACTCGATAGCATTTTAGCCCTATTAAGGAAAAAAATCTGCAAAAATGCAGATTTTTGTTATTCTAAAAAGATATTACTTCAAAGCTAATTACTTAAATAACTTAATTTAAATAGTCCTCGAATTACTTAAACAGGTACTCTAAGTTTAAATATTCGTTCGAATGCAGCGGCAGTTTTAGGAGGGGAACTTACCGTGTCAAGATGAGATTCCTGAGACATCAGGGGGGCACTTGCCCTGTTCGCAGAAATTTTAGGGACGCAAATTATCAAATAAATAATCTAACCGCTATAATTATTTTGTAATATTTGAAATTTTATTTTTAATCAAAATAAAGTAGATGCGAAGTTAATAAATGAAAATAATTACTAAATAAATAATGATTTTATAGAAAAAATTTGAAAACAAAAAATTATTAAACAATTTTAATTAAAAAAAACGAACTAAATCATTAACAATGATTCAATAAATTCATACAATAAATTGAAAAATAATCAAAAATGAATTGTTAATTAATTAATTTATTGAAAATAATTTTGTTTAATAAATGAAATTTTTTTTAAAATACAACCTGAGAATTCTACGAGAGACAGGGGGAGGGGGTGATAATCTTGGTTTTACCCCAGGCGCAAAAGAGGCCAGCCAGAACCACCACGGTTCGAATCAAGACTCTTACCATATCTTATAACCACTGATTCGAAACAGTCACCCCAACAAAAACAATCTGTGAAAAAACGGTGAAATACAAAATATTACATTTTTGCAGATAGGAGCTTGAAACCTCCACTCTGCCTTACATCCTCTTCGTTGGTGAAAAAAAAAAAATCAAAACTCGATTTTGGCCTACACTTTTTTCTTACTCTATAGTCGGAAAAATTGAATGTGTACATCATTTTTCTTTCTTCATTTGCTTAAATGGTAACAAAGGTCAAATACACTTTAAGAAAAAGATCAATGTTCAAATCCCACTTGATAAAAGCTTTTTTTCACTATGAAAATATGTGAAAATGCTTAGTGAGAGTTTTATTCTTAGATTTTTATTCTTAGTATGTAATTTATTCAAAATAACAAATCATGAGAAAATTAATGCTTCAAATAATTCCTTTAAAGCAGAATAGCATGGTAGGACAAAAAGAAACAGACCAATAAATTATTTAACTGGAATAGATATACATACATATATATATATATATATATATATATATATATATATATATATATATATATATATATATATATATATATATATATATATATATATATATATATATATATATATATATATATATATATATATATATATATAATTTTCTTTCTGTTCATTTTTAAAATATATTTTTAAAATATATCATTTTTATAAATATATATATATATATATATATATATATATATATATATATATATATATATATATATATATATATATATATATAATTTTCTTTCTGTTCATTTTTAAAATCTGTGCTGAATAAATAGGTGGAATTTTTGTTGGGAATACCTTTAAATTCTCAAACTCCTTTTTTGCACAATTTTTTTTAATAGTCCCTTTGTTTCTCTGTGTCATATGTGTCATCGTGCCCTCAAACAATATAATTTTTTTTAACTGTAACAAGTTTTCCAGTTTCAACTCAAAGCTGTTGTCTATCGGCAAAGCAAGTAATCAAATAATTACGATTATCTTGAATTATTTTCTAGGTTCGGTTGACTTTTTAAATGTTGAATTTGTTCATTGCTGTCGCGTTCAAAAGAATAAGGAAAAAAAACGAAAAAAAAAAAATTAGTCTAAACCATTAACAACGGCATCAAAAGTCACTTATCAGTGCTGTTCCATTTAAGCAAACATTTGGAAAACTGTAAGTTCTATGACTACCTTAGCTCTATGAATACCTTAGTTCTACTTCCCTGGGAATGACGCATGGACGAATAATAGATAGACATATCTATCTATTGACAAATGAACTAACATCATTTTTATTGTCTCTCACTCAATCAGACTATCTGCCTTGGCTTTTTCTACAGTTAGCCAAGACTTGATGCCCACAACTATTCGATTTTAATTCAAAAATCAATCAGGAATTAGATTCATTTTAGGGAATTAAAATAGAAAATGAATTTTTCCACTTTCATGAAATTTTATGTCTTGGAAAGGAAAAGTGGTTTGAAGAGGGTATGTAAAAACACATTTACAGCCACTGATTTATGCTGTGGGTCCATTCCTGAAAGTTCTATTCATATAGCTCAACATTTTTCTCAGGATTAGGAAAATCCACTAAACTAGCATTGTAACAGACTTTTAATCTCTGAGTTTCTTTTTCAGAAGGTAATTTTCTAGATTTAATCTTTTTTCTACTGAGCCTTCCATGTAAAAACGGTTACGATAAACGTTTATCAATGACAAAAAAAAAAATATCTACCTTTATAGTTGCATTGTATCCAGAACAGCCTCTTAGATATTTCCAAGAGACACTGAAGCAAAAGAGACAATAGAAAACGGGAAACATTTGGTGCCTCGCGCAATTTAGAGCAATGTCCTAAAGCAATCTTAATAAGTCGCACATACAGAAAAGAGCAGAATTCATCCTGGAAGGAAGATTATTAAGAAGATCAATTCTAAAACAAAAACGCAGAAGAAAGTGTCGGGGAACTACAGTTTAAAAAACATAGTCACCGCGATAGCACTGACTTTGTAAAGAGTAAAGCTTTACAACATATTACTATTATTATTGTTTATTCTCTGGCCTCATCATACAGAAAAGAAAACAAAGAAACAGGCCAGGATTTACCAATATGCCCACTTGGCCCGGGCCGAGAGGCGCACAATGCCAGGTGACGCAATAAATTATCACTGCATGATTTTTTTTTTCTTAACAAAACCTGGACTGATATGATTTATCGTCCAAATACCATGTGCACTCTGCTACTTCTCTTAGAAAAGTGATTTTAAAACAACACAGGAATTCCGGGGCCACATATAAACTGTCATATGTCTCCCAAAAATGACAGTTGAGAGTTTGGTATCACCTCTCTCTTTCATTACTTTTGACTCGTCAGTAGCATTCTGTTCAGTGCTTCCATTATCCCCTAAGTTTTGGGACTTCTGAGAATATCTCGCAAAAACGGAGCAGCAAAAACGCTCGAGCCTAGAAGCGTCAAAGCTTTTAATCCGGCCCTTCACACAACGACTGCCAGGGTGTAAAAACTTGGAAGAGTACTGCTTGGATAGCAAGGCCGTCACTTCCACCAAACAGTCGAAAGGTCAAGAAAGCCACTCCTGGTATTAACCTGGTTACTTGATCCTTCTTTTCAAAGAGACAAGGACTCCAGATTATGCAAATATCCCTTCTAAAACACGTTTCATAGATACAATGTACCAAAAAGTTGGACATGTTACACCTTCTTCAAATTGAAAATTTTCCCCGTGTTTAATAAAGTTTATTGCAATCGTTTGTAATAAACTCTTTTGAACACGGGGTGGACAAGAATTTTGACTATTTTTGCCAATAGTGCGTATGGTCCCTTTCTGGCCCCCCTTTTCTCTTTAGTGTGTGCTCTCCGTCTTTGATCCTCTGTGTTCAACAGTGCATACGGTTTCTCTCTGACCTCCTTGAGGAATAGGACATTAGCTTCGCCCACGACATCTTTGGTAGTTGGAGCATACGCTTCATCTCCAGCCCCCCTATGGTAGATTTTGTACACTCAGTTTCCTGTCACTTTAGTCACTAGATTGTATGCCCAGTCTCCGACCCCCGTTTGGGTCAATGGCACGTACACTCAATCTCCAACCTCCTTGGGTTAATAGTAGGTAGGCTACAAAATTAGTCCAACGGGTGTCCAAACTCCCACCTTCTTTTTTTAACAGTGGGCATTCCCCTCTCCAACCCACTAAGGTAAATAATATCTAGCCTCCTTTCTTCAACACTGCTTACAGCTCCGTTTCTGAACCTCTTCAAAAATAAACTCTTACACTCCAGTCCGTCTATGACCCCCTTTGATCACAATTGCGTAGCTCCATCTCTTACTTCCCTATCGCCCTTGGGCCAACAATGCGTAAAATTTGTCAGCAAATTCCTTTGTACAAGCTTGCAGCATAATTTCCCTAAATAATGCGAGTGAATATTTAAAAAGATGGCGCTTTAATTTATCTTGATGAAAATGGGAAATACACACAAGAACAAATTAAATACCTATATAATAAATGCCGTTCGAGTTTCATCAAAAAAGGCATTTAATGGTTTCTTTAGCTCATTTGCCATAAATCTGACACTAATTTTGCAATATAGAATTTGAAATTCATAACATGTTGTGTACGTATTTCCAAAGGAAGGACGAACTTTGTTAAAATAAGATTTGTGTAAGGACTTTGATCTCAATGGCTGGATTGTCCAAGGTGGGATTCATGAGCCTGTAACCCCTAACACTCATCTCCTGGCCTTGGCCCATGTTGCTGCAACAGTATCTATCAATTTTCACTAATGAACATTAAGGTAAATTTGAAAAATTGCCCTAAGTGATTGAACTGTAATTATAAAAAATCGTTGGCATTTTCATAAAACTGTCCCAGGCCGTAATACACTACGTACAGATTTAAGTACAAATCTTGAGTTACTATTTCAAACAGTTCGTGGTAACGAACTGTAGTAAGGAGCGATCCGGCTCAATAGTAAACGAATCTTTAAAAAATGGAATTTTGGTACTAATAAATACATCAAAAGAATCGGATTTTTATACTGGTTTAAAATATATAAGTTTCATCAAATTTAGTCTTAGCTATCAAAAGTTACGACCCTGAGAATATATGCCTTATTTTAGAAAATTGGGGGAAACACCCCCTAAAAGTGATGGAATCTTAACGAAATCGCACAATCGCATTCAGCGTATCGGAGAACCCTACTGTAGAATTTTCAAGCTCTTATCTACATAAATGTGGAATTTCGTATTTTTTTGCCAGAAGACCGATCACGGGTGCGTGCTTTTTTTTTCAGGGGTGATCATATCGACCCAGTGGTCCTAGAATGTTGCGGGAGGGCTCATTCCATCGGAAATTGAAAGTTCTAGTGCCTTTTGTCAGTGATCAAAAATATTAGAGGGCACCTAGACCCCCTCCCATGCTCATTTTTTCCCAAAGTCAACGGGTCAAAATTCCGAGATAGCCATTTTGTTCAGCATAGTCAAAAACCCTAATAACTATGTCTTTGGGGACACCTTACTCCCTCACAGTCCCCGGGGGAGGGGCTACAAGTTACAAACTTTGACCAGTGTTTACATATAGTAATGGTTATTGGGAAGTGTACACCCGTTTTCAGGGGAATTTTTCTTGGATAGGGGGGGGGTTACATGGGAGGGGGGTTTGAGGGGAGGATGTTACATGGGAGGATATTTCAATGGAAGAATTTGTCGTGGGAGGAGAGAATTTCCATGAAGGGGACGCAGAATTTTCTAATATTATTTAAAACAAAAAAAAAACAATGAAAAGTTAAATATGAAAAAGTTTTTTCAACTGAAAGTAAGGAGCAGCATTAAAACAAAACGAACAGAAATTATTACGCATATGAGGGGTTTATCTCCGCCTAAATATCTGCTCTTTACGCTTAAGTATTTTTAGTAATTTAACTATTTCTTCTACGGCCTTTGTGATTCACGGGCCATTCTTAAAGAATTGGGGCAAAATTTAAGCTTAAAGAGGGGGCAAACCCTCTCATATACGCATATAGAAGTTCGTTACGAAAGTTATTTCGGAAGTTACGGAAATTTTTTATTAATAAAAACGTTCGTAAGAAATTAAAAGTTCTACTTGCCTTTTTAAGTAACCAAAAGATTGAAGGGCAACTAAGCCTCCTCCCCACTCTTTGTTTCTCAAAATCGTCCCATCAAAACTAAGAAAAAGCCATTTAGCCAAAAAAAAAAAAAATATGCAAATTTCGTTCTAAGTATTCATGTGCGGATAGCCAAAATCAAAACATGCATTAATTCAAAAACGTTCAGAAATTAAATAAAAAAAGAGTTTTTTTTAACTGAAAGTAAGGAGCGACATTAAAACTTAAAACGAACAGAAATTATTCCGTATATGAAAGGGGCTGTTCCCTCCTCAACGTCCCCCTCTTTTCGCTAAATTTTTTCACTGTTTTAAAAAGTAGATTTGAGAGAAAGAGTCAAACTTTAGCGCAAAGAGCTGGGCTTTTAGGAGGGAACAGCCCCTTTCATATACGGATTAATTTCTGTTCGTTTTAAGTCTTAATGTCGCTCCTTACTTTCAGTTAAAAAACTTGTTTTTTTTTTTAATTTAATCAATATACAAGCCCAAAGTTAAAATAAATCAAGTCCATATTTCAAAATGGTAAAAATATTACATCTTAAGGAAATCTGAGTTATGTAAGGATTTTTAATCTGTCTGTTGAGAAGACCCAAACTTGGCCCTAGGCCAACAGCTCCTGTAATAGCTTACTTCCACTCCTAAATTCACACCTATTGACACGTTTTACCTATGTTATTAAGGATTCTTAAGCACGTTTTACCTTGCTGTTATGCAAAGATTCTTAAATTTTCTGATTCCAAAGTTGAGATGAATATTGCAGAGTAAGTTACATAGTCAAAGTAAGTTAATTAACCACTTTCAAAATGGTGGACCTTTTCAACCTTATTAAATCATTTTCATGCAAAAAGTTTCAGTCATATGATTATAGGGCTTATTGCCCTTTCTGCCCCCTCAATTTTGAACATATAGACGTTTTGTACCTTTTGTGACTAATGATCGTTCGAGATCAATTAGAGAATGGTCCATGTGATTACATATTACACGTGATTACATATTAATAAATAAGATTGGATGATGATTGTCCTAACCAAAAACCATATAAAAGCACCAAGTATCTTCCAGGATTGGTGCTTAATTCTATCGAAGTAAGTATACTCGGCCTTATAGAAGGTAAAGTTGGCAGCACTAGACTTCATAGTATCGGCCAGGGGTGCTCGCTGATGCTTGTTGACTAGCAAGCTTGTTGGTTAGTTCAGTTTAGTTGAAGCTCTTTGATGAGAAATCTAAAGCGACTAAAGCAGTTGAGACATCTAAGATTCGAAACAGTTAAGTACATAATTAACAAAGAATAGGAATGGTATAAATTATTGAAATCATAGTCTGCAAACACCCCCAGCTATATTGGCCCAAATAGATATAGTGTACCCTTTTTTAATGATTAATTTTAAAAAAAGTTTTTATGATGGAGTAAAGAGTGAAGTTGAAAATTAAAGCGAAAAAAGTATTGATTCGCGGGATATGCAGCATATTTTTGAAAAATAGTTTCAAATAAAATAACTTGGGGTATTTTACCATATTTCTAGAATTCTGAAACAAGTGGATAGCACAAAACTGACGCAACGAAACAGGATTAGGAAAAAAAAACAAACCTTAAACGACCTACAGAAATAAAAAGAAATAATTTACATAGCTTCCAATAGTATTTTACCGGCCATGAAGTCAATAACTTTTACTACGCGAGTTTAACTCTCTATGAAACTTAGTCTCTCAGAAACTCTTAAGAAAGATGAGTTTCCAGTAAAGCGCTAGTTCATCAAAAACATGTCACATAAACCATGAAGAATATTTTTTTTTTTCGTGTTAAGTTTCGATTTCGCTATTTATTTTTATCTGAAAAACGACGTTTTTCAATTAATTTTTGTAATTTCGTAGGTTTTATGAATACTGACAATGAAACTTATAAAAAGGCATTTTTTGACCTGCAGTATCTGTTCTTGGAATTCCGGGAAGAATTTTCCAGGCGAAATTTCATACAGGAAGAAAGGGCTGTACAATATGCAAATTGTTCATTGCATACATTTATTTTTTATTCGGAAATATATTGAAGGGAAGTTTTCTATGGAGGTGGGGTATATTTCGGGGGAAAGTGTTCATGAATCGGGGATTTCTGCCAAGATTTCAAAAAAGTTTTTTTTTAATGAAAGTAAGGAGAATTTTCCAGGGGAAATTTTTCCAAGAAAGATTTTCGGGGAATTTTCGGTGAGGAGGGAATAGTCCGGGGGAAATTTCTGGAGGTTTTCATTTCACGTGGGGAATTTTCCGTGGAGGCACACTCCACGGGAGAAAATTTTCATAGGTGACAGGCTTTTATAAAAAAAAAAAATCCATAGAGGAGGAAGTGCATTTCGGAGTATAATTTTAAAAAGATCACAAATTCAATACAAAAATCACACTCATTTTCTACTCAAAATAAGGAGAAAAAAACAAGTATTTTCAACTAAAAGTAAGGAGATATATTCAAACTTAAAACGAACAGAAATGATCCCACAATAATCTTGTCTGGAGTATCTTTATTCTTTTCATTTTCACGTTGTATATAAACTGATTTTTGCAACATCAGAAAAAGATTTTATATTAAGTAAAAAAGTATTATTTTAAATAGACACGCATTTTATTTCTGAGCTGATTCGAACAAAAGACTAGTACTACAAAGTCATACTTGCAGAAATCAATATCTTTTTTTTCAATTTAAGCTTCTCTTCTTCAAGGGAATTAACACAAAGGAAAGTAACTTATTATCCCTTTAATGATTTGGATTTCCAGCTCAAAGTTGCACATTTATCTCTGTTATGAGTTGACAACTGTAAGCTTTGGCTAGTCTATCGGGAAAATTCTTGGAATTCCAAAATTCCAGAGATGTATCTAACGAATAATTAAGCTTCGTTGTTTTCTTAGTGAAACTTTAAATACAATTAAATTCGTTTTGATCTTCGAAATAACAGAGTTGCTAGCCATGGGTATTGTTAATTATGAACATACATAGATATGGTAATTTTTTCATCGTTCATTTCAGAACGATCTTGTTGATTGTTTTCTTCTTTTTAGAGTTTATGAGTTATAGATACTGCAAATATTTGTGTAGTTCGTTAGAGAAATAAGTGCCGCGGGGAAAATGTACTTTTAGCAAAATTGAAAATGGTAGGTACTTCATTTTATAATTTATAATCCTAACACTTTTCGAAGAAATTCGATTACTGAAGTTCATTAAAATCCCCAAAATGTTTTTTTTTTTTTTCCACGGCGTAACTTTGCATTTAAAAGATTCATTTGTTACCAAGAGGAAATTTTTTTTTTATTTTAGAAGATTCTAGAATAAAAATATAGCGTCATATTGATTTAGACCAATGAGTTTTATTTAGGACATGTCTCTGAAATGTATTAAGGTATGCCATATATGGCATACATTTCCAAACTGACAAAAAAGAAAAAAAGCTTCAGGTACAGAATTTGTTCCCTCCCTCGCTCCTCAAAAGACTAAAATTAAACATGAAATATACAAGTTGTTAATGTTCAAAGCAAATATAGTAATTCTCGCAAAAAATACCAGTTTAAGCATTTGAGCCTTCATGAAAATTTCTCCACAACTGCTTCGCCGTCCCCTCAAAATTCTGAACTAGAAGGTGATGATTTTACTTTTAGTGACGAAAATGATGGTCACAAATAGAGTAAAGTAAAACAGTTCAAAATAGGGATGATACCTTTTTATTGACAGTGAATAGATATAAAATTATTTAACTGGATATTTCGAACACATATACAGTGTTCATCATTTTACTGCTGATGATGAACACTGTATATGTGTTCTTATACTCGCGCTGAGAATCTACTCCTTTTTCTCTCTTCTTTTCTCTTATTGTTTTTATGTCACTTTCTGCTTTTCTTATTGATCTGTTCTTAATTTTGTCTATTGTTACAACTGCTGCATTAACACAGATTTACCTTACCTATAAATATTGCAATAGTTGCCTTCTAGAGTATCTCAACATTAGGTTACATGTTTATTTTGAACTGATGTTCATGGTTATGATAATCAGACGAGAAATATAATTTAGATTCCTTGCCTCGTTTCAAACTGAAGTACTTTGTCGGCAATATATATATATATATATATATATATATATATATATATATATATATATATATATATATATATATATATATATATATATATATATATGTATGTTTTAACTAACGCGCCACCCCAACACCTAGTTGTTGTAACTAACACGCCCCCACCAGCCCCCGTTTTTTGTAGTTTTTACCTTTTTTTAGTTTTTTTTATTTTAATTTTTTTAGTTTTCTTTTTCTCCTTTATTTTTCAGTTTTTCTCCTTTTTTAGTTTTTTTTTTCTTTTTTAGTTTCTTACCTTTTTTTAGTTTTTTAGTTTTTTAGTTTTTTTGTAGTTTTTACCTTTTTTTAGTTTTTTTATTAGTTTTTAGTTTTTTTCTTTTCAGTTTTTTTTGTAGTTTTTACCTTTTTTTAGTTTTTTTTCTTTTTTAGTTTTTAGTTTTTTACCCTTTTTTTTAGCTTTTTTAGTTTTTTCATTTTTTTTTCTTCTTAGTTCTTAAAGTCAAGGTTCAAACCTGGAACCTCTCGAACCTAGAACCTGGAACATAACGAGTTATCAAATCAGCTACATCGGATTGAATACTTTCGTTTTTGAATTGGTATATGATAGAAATAATTCGGACGTCATATGCGGACCGACAGACAGACAACTTATTTTTATATATACAGATATGAGAGGGTTCGCCCACCCGTCAATACTTCGCTCTTTACACTAAAGCTTAAATTTTTCCCCTGAATCACAAAGGCCGTAGAATAAATAGTTGAAATTACAAAAAATACTTTAACGTAAATAGTGAGGTATTAGGAGGAGGTGAACCCCTTATATGCGTAATATTTTCTGTTCGTTTTAATGCTACTCCTTACTTTCAGTTGAAAAAACTTTTCATATTTATTTTTTTAGTTTTTTTTTAAATAATGCTAGAAAATGCTGCGGCCCTTCATGGAAATTTTCTTCCCCCATGAAAAATTTCACCATGGAAAGTTTCCCCCACATAACCCCCTCTTCCCAACCCTTCCTACCAACCAAAGTTTGTAACTTGCAGCCCCTCCCACGGGGACTATGGGGGATTAAGTCGTCCCCAAAGACGTAGTTATAAGGTTTTTCGACTATGTTGAATAAAATGGCTATCTCAGAACTTTGATCCAACTACTTTGGGGGAAAAATGAGCACGGGAGGGGGCCCAGGTGCCCTCCAATCTTTTGGTCGCTTAAAAAGGGCACTAGAACTTTTCATTTCCGTTCGAATGAGCCCTCTCGCAAAATTCTAGGACCACTGGGTCGATATGATCACCCCTAGGAAAAAGAAAAAGAAAAAAACAAACAAACAAACAAATAAATACAAAAATCCACATTTTTGTAGATAGGAGCTTGGAGCTAGAACACAAGGGTTCTCTGATACGCTGAATCTGATGGTGTGATTTTCGTTAAGATTCTATGACTTTTAGGGGGGTTTCCCTCCTGTTTTCTAAAGAGGGCAAATTTTCTAATGCTCGTAACTTTTGGCGGGTAGGACTAAACTTGATGAAACTTACATATTTAAAATCAGCATTAAAATGCGATTCTTTTGATGTAACTATTGGTATCAAAATTCCGTTTTGTAGAGTTTTGGTTACTATTGAGCCGGGTCGCTCCTTACTACAGTTCGTTACCACGAACTGTTTGACAAACTACGATAGAGTTACATTTTATGAGAAAATCTAGTTTAATAGCCATAAAGATAAAACTCAATTTAGTTTGCTAGGCATAGTGATAGAAGATAGTGTCTGAACATGGATTTTGACCGACGTACATCCCGCCATCATTTACAGTCACACTTAGTAGAGTACATGTGGCGTGCAGCAGTAAAGGCAGAAGGAATACCTCCTTCTAACGCGATTTTTAACGACATTTCTCGGTTCTGGGTACATAATTCTAAATTGTAATTTTACAATTTTCCAAATAAAGTATTATATTTTCATCATATTTTGTTTTATTTCATTAGTCTTACTAAGAGTTTGGGCTATATATTTGCACATTAGGGGGGGGGGGTACCATCATATACCTAACTTAACCTAACCTAACCACCTCTACATATAAAATATTTAATTAAAATATACCTGCATCGTAGTTTATTTCACGAAAGAACCTAACTTCACTTGTTGAGTGTTCTGAATAATAGACAAGTACCTAAACTATATATATTTATTATTATATATTTTTATTATATATTTAAATTATATATTCTTCGGTTGTATACAAAGCGTCTAATCTTTGAAATGAGCTAAGTTTAACCATAAGAAACTAATTAATTTTAGTCAATTTGCATCTGAATTACGTAAAAGCCATTCAATAATCAGATTTTCTTACTACCAGGAATTAGCTAACGCGAATTTGAGCTAATTACAATGTTTTATCAAGTTTTTCAGCCAATCAGAATTTTCTGCGAAAACCTGATTGGCTCAAATTAAAACAAGCCATACCTCGATATTTGTGAATATCTCTATGTGAGTGGACCTTAAAGAGCTCCTAGATAAATATGACTTCGCAATAGATTGAATGCGTTTATTTTAATGTTGTTTAATTTCTTTTTATTTTTTATATAAATTCCCGAATTTTATGTGTATAAAGAAAAACACTACATGGAAATATCTAGACACGGAAGATTCACCACGAGGAAAGCATCAGTTTTTCAGTTTTTCTGAAGGCTTTTTTTTTAAGAAGATAAATATCCAATTTCCACAAAATAATACGATTTTCAAGAAGGTACATACACATTTGGGTTTGTGTGGTACCGTTTTGCAGTATGATATTGAATTTGTAAAGGGTTAAAGAAATGATAAAAAGGGAGTTCTAAGGGTTCCATCCATTCACTTTGTTATAATTACGGTTTGGATCTTGTATAAGCTTGCAAAAGATGAAATTTTTTGGTCACTTTATTCGGAATGTGGATGACAGCCACCTATTATCCCAGGAAAAAAGATGTTGGACCAGTTAATACTGCCCAATGAACTTATCAGCTTTTTAGAATGAGAGAGCTTTCGAAAATAACATATAGTATCATAGGCAACGCAATAGTGCTGCCTACGATGTTGGCACAATGTATTTTTTTTTTTTTTTTTTTTTTTTTTTTTTTTTTTTTTTTTTTTTTTTTTTTTTTTTTTTTTAGACCAGGGCACTCCGTATCGAACGAGTTATCGTATAAACTTCGAAAAGGGCTCAAATAACTAGAAATTGAAAGCAATAGTGTCCTCTTTAATAGTTGAAAGTGATTAGAGGGCAACGAACCCCTCCCACGCCCATTATTTCCCTGAACACATCAAATAAAAATTTTGAGACAGCCATTTTGTTCAACGTAGTTTAAAAGACCAAAAATTATGTCTTTGATAATGACAACCTGTCCACCACAGCCCTCAGTACAAGGGCTATAAGTTAGGCCCAGAGAGCATTTAAGGCTTTCATAGATAGGATGGACGATAAACTTCGGAGGGGGCTAATTGGATTGGTAATCAGAAGTTCTAGTGCCCCTTTAAATTCTAAGTGATTGGAGGGCAGATTGCCCCCCCCCACCTGGTATTTTCCCAAAATGTATCTGACAGAAATTTTGAGATGGGCATTTTATTCAAAATAGTCCAATCCAAACATCATATAACAAGGTTTTTGGGGTTGAAATAAGCCACCAGAGCCTAGGGATATGTAAGGTTGTAAGTTATGCCCCGGAGTGTTTAAGGTTTCTATGGAAAGGATGGTTGTGTAAACCTTACAGAAGGCTCATATGGTTGAAAATTTGGTTGAAAAATACGATTCACCGCGAAAAACATGGAAAATAATAAATGAAAGAATAAATAATGTCAAAACAAGAAATATTCCATCCCATATTACAACTAATGAAGGAGTTAAAATAACGGATGAGAGAGTAATGGCAGAAGCATTTGCTAACCATTTTAGGAAAATTGGACGTGATCTGGTGGATCAAATTTCTGATGGGACGTATAATCATAGAAAATATATTCCAAATAAATTAGATAAGACTATTTTTATGTACCAAATCCAGTTCTTGGAAGTTCAAAAAGCTGTTACTAGTTTGAAAAACGGATTTTCGATAGGATGTAACGGTATGTCGACTTCTCTGTTTAAAGAATTAGCTGAATTACTTAGTCAGCCGCTTTTATTTATTTTTAATTCTTGCATGAAAAATGGTTTTTTTTTTTCCAGTTTGTCTTAAAGTAGCTAAGGTTTTACCTTTGTTTAAAAAAGGCGATAAAGATAATCCAAATAATTACAGGCCTATTGCTATTTTATTACCTGTTTCTAAAGTTTTTGAAAAAATAATAAAAAGTAGATTTACTTCATTTCTGGTAAAGAATAATTTTTTTCTCCCAATCAGTTTGGTTTCTTGTGTGGTAGGTCAACAGAGCAAGAAGTAGCTGCTTTACATAATTTCTTATCAGATGCTATGGATGAGAGTTACTTGGCGGCAACTATATTTTTTGACATTAAAAAAGCTTTTGATACAATAGAACATGCAATTCTTTTTGATAAACTGGAAAATGTTGGAATTCGAGGAATAGCTCTTGAGTTATTGAAACTCATTTTATTCAAAATAGTCAGAGATTATATAACACGAATTTTGGGGTGATGCAAACTACGAGAGCCTGGGGTGACGGTTTTAAGCTATGCTCCAGGGGCATTTAAGATCCTTATGGAAGGGATGGTTGTTTAACTTTAGAGTAGACTCATTTGATTGAAAACTGGACGTTCTAGATCTCTTTTAAGAGTCGAAAGTGATGGAGGGTAACTAGCCCACCCCCGCCCCGACAACCCCTCTTTTCACCAAACACTTCTGACTGAAACTGTGACGTAGCAATTTTGTTCAAAATAGTCCAAAGAACATATAACAATGCCTCTATAGTTGAAACAAGAGCTAAGAGCTCATATGGCACTTGTGACGAGGCGAGAGCTAAGAGCCAAGAGATCATATGGTATGAGCTCTAACAAAATTCTATGAATCAATATATTGATTTAAAAAGGAAAATAAGAGGCTTAATGCCGGTCAGGATTTAAAATAAGAGCTCTGAGTCACGATGTCCTTCTAAATATCAAAATTCGTTAAGATCCGATCACCCACTCGTAAGTTACAAATACCTAATTTTTTCTAATTTTTCCTCTCCCTTTAGCCCCCAAGATGGTCGAATCTGAGAAAACAACTTTATCAAGTCAAATTGTGCAGCTCCCTGACACGCCTACCAATTTTCATCGTCCTAGCACGTCTAGAAGCACCAAACTCGCCAAATCGCTGAGCCCCTCCCCCAACTCCTCCAAAGAAAGCGAATCCAGTACGATTCTGTCAATCACGTATCAAGGACATTTGTTTATTCTATCCACCAAGCTTCATCCCGATTCCTCCACTCCAAATGTTTTTCCAAGATTTCCCCCTCCAATTCCCCCAATGTCAAAACATCTGGTCGGGATTTGAAATAAGAGCTCTGAGACATGGATTCCTTCTAAAAATCAAATTTCATTAAGATCCGATCATCTATTCATAAGATAAAAATACCCCAATTTTCACGTTTTCCAAGAATTCCGGTTCCCCCTCCAACTCCCCCAATGTCACAGGATCTGGTCGGAATTTAAAATTAGAACTTTAAAGCACAAGATCCTTCTAAATATCAAATTTCATTAAGACCTGGTCACCTTTTCGTAAGTTACAAATACCTCAATTTTCAAAATTACCCCCCCCCCCCCAATTCCACCAAAGAGAGCAGATCCGGTCCGGTTATCTCAGTCACGTATCTTAGATAGGTTTCTATTCTTCCCATCCAGTTTCATCATGATCTCACCGCTTTAAGTATTTTCTAAGATTTCCGGTCCCCCCAACTGCCCCCCCCCCCAATTACGCTTGATCCAGTTGAGATTTAAAATAAGAGATCCAAGTTACGAGGATCTTCTAAATATGAAGTTTCATGAAGATCCGATCACTCCTTCGTAAGGTAAAAATACGTAATTTTTTCTTATTTTTCAGAATAAGCCCCCCCCCCATAGAGCGGATCCGTTCTAATTATTTAAATCACGTATGTAAGACTTCTGCTTATTTTTCCCAACAAGTTTCATCCCGATCCCTCCAATCTAAGCGTTTTCCATGATTTTAGGTTCCAACACCCCAAACTTCCCCCAATGTCACCAGATCCGGTCAGGATTTAAAATAAGAGCTTTGAGACACGATATCCTTCTAAATATCAAATTTCATTGAGATCCGATCACCCGTTCGTAAGTTAAAAATACCTCATTTTTTTTAGTTTTTCAGAAATACCCCCCCCCCCCTAACTACCCCAAAGAGAGCGGTTCCGTTCCGTTTATGTCAATCATGTATCTAGGACTTGTGTTTATTTTTCCCACAAAGTTTCATCCCGATCCCTCCACTCTAAGTGTTTTCCAAGATTTAGGTTTCCCCTCCCAAATCCCCCCCCCCCCCAATGTCACCAGATCCTGTCGGGACTTAAAATAAGAGCTCTAAGACACGATATCCTTCTTAACATAAAATTTCATTGAGACCCGATCACCCGTTCGCAAGTTAAAACTACCTCATTTTTTCTAATTTTTCAGAATTACCCCCCCCCTAGCTACCCCAAAGAGAGCGGATCTGTTCCGATTATGTCAATCATGTATCTGGGACTTGTGCTAATTTTTCCCATCAAGTTTCATCCCGATCCCTCCACTTTAAGTGTTTTCCAAGATTTTAGGTTTCCCCCCTCCAACTCTCCCAATGTCATCAGATCCGGTCGGGATTTAAAATAAGAGCTGTGAGACACAATATCATTCTAAACATCAAATTTCATTAAGATCCCATCACCCGCTCATAAGTTAAAAATACTTCATTTTTTTCTATTTTTTCCGAATTAACCGGCCCCCCACTCCCCCCCCAGATGGTCAAATCGGGAAAACGACTATTTCTAATTTAATCTGGTCCGGTCCCTGATACGCTTGCCAAATTTCATCGTCCTAGCTTACCTGGAAGTGCCTAAAGTAGCAAACCCGGGACCGACAGACAGACCGACAGACCGACAGAATTTGCGATTGCTATATGTCACTTGGTTAATACCAAGTGCCATAAAAACTCCCCAGCACCCTGAGGATAGGGTTGTAAGTTATGCCCTTGGGGCATATAAGGAATATAAGGAATGGGTGGTCGTATAAACTTCAGATGAGGTTCATTTGATTTAAAATTGTAAGTTCCAGAGTCCTTTTTAAGAGTCAAAGGTTATTTTAGAGCAACCAGACCCATAATTTCCCCAAACGCATCCAATTAAAACTTGGAAATAGTAATTTTGTTCATCGCAGTTGAATGGTCTGGAAATTATGTTTGTGAAAAAGACACCCCCCCCCCATTGCTCTTAGAGTAAGGGTTGTAAGGGGACATGTAATGTCAGGACATGTCCTGTGGACATGTAGGGTTTTTATAGAAAGGGTGGTCATATATGCTTTGGACGGGAGAAGTTCTAGTGCCATTTTTAAGAGTCAAAGTGATCAAAGCACAGTTACAACCCCCTCCCCGCCCCCACACACATATACACATTTTGTTTTCCCGAGATGCATCCAATAGAAATTTTGAGACAGTCGTTATATTCAAAATAGTACAAAGACCATGTAAAAAGGCTTTTTGGATTGATAAAATTCACCAGAACCTGGGACAATAGTTTTAAGTTATGTCCCTGGGGGATTTCATATTCTTATGGAAGGGATGGCTGTTTGAACTTTAAAGATGGCTCATTTGGTTTAAATTGGAAGTTTCAGTTCCCTTGTAAGAGTCGGAAGTGACGGAAGTCTACTAGTTCCCCTCCTAACTACCCCTATTTTCGCTAAAAGCATCTGATTGAAATTGCGCGATGACCATTTTGTTTAAAATAGTCCTAAGAACATATAACAATGCCTCCGGGGTTGACACAACCCCCCAGAGCCCTGGGGCAGGGTTTTAAGTTATGCTCTGGGGATATATAAGATTTTTATGGAATGGACGGTCGCAGAAAATTCAGATGGGTCTCATTTGATTTGAACTTGGAAGTTATAGTGCCCTTTTCAAGAGTCAAAATGATTAGAGAACAACCAGCCCCCGGCCCCCCACGCCTATCATTCCCCACAACAAACATCCAAACAAACTGAGACATCACCCTTTTTCAGCATTGTTGAAAGGTACAATAATAAGACATTTGAGGATGTCAATCCCCCCTCCCCAGAGACTGCAGGACAAGGGCTGTAAGTTAAGAAATTTGTTTATTGTTTATTGTTTACATATAGCATGTCTTACTGAGAAAAGGAATGCATGTTTGACTTCTACTTTCCCAAAATACGAAGGGCATTAAGATTAGTCTTTCAGGGAAGACTGAGGGGAGTGCTGAACTAAATCAAAACATGTTAAGTGCATATGGGTTGTCGAAAGAGTGTAACTCAAGAATGACTGATTATATTATTTTGGATCTTTCGGGAAAAATAAGGGAGATGATTAATTGACCAAAAAGGCCATAGATAGATAGATAGATAGATAGATAAGTGTATTTCAAAAACCCGTGGGCCATATACACACAAAATATAAATAAATAACAAACAAGCAAGGAAATTAACAACAGTACGAACACGCACAAAAAACAGAATTCAACGCAAAAAGTACCAAATCTAACTACAAAAGAAATTAATCATATAAAACTTTTTCTTCTTATTAAAGATTTTTCTATATATACTCCCACTCGAAATATTGTGGTTGGGTTACTATTTTGTAGAATACCCGGAAGCATCAAATTAATCCCATGCAAATAAATTTCCCGTAAATCCAAGAGCACCGGGCATTTCCGGAGAAAATGATCCAAGTCTTCATCATCATCTTTACAAAGAGGACAAAGATACCGCCTATCAGGACCAACTATCATTTTATTTTTGTCGAACGTTTTTTGCCTGTTCTGGATTGGAAGACAATTTGCCCTAAGCTGAATCCAACGACGTAGAATCATAGCCGGTAAATTAAGTTTAAAATAAACTTCCTCTCCAAAACTAGGTTTTGCCTGATTATAATGTTGTAGGGGTGTAGAATCAAGAACCAGCCCTTGCCAATGCTGAATTTCCTGACTCTCTAATATAAATCGTACCTGGCTTTCTAAATTTGCTGGTACATCGCGAGAGCAAAGACCATTATTCCATAAATAAGGCATTCCTACTTTTTCTAGTAATGATTTAATTTGGGATGGCCACGAGGTTTTTAAACCACATTTCAACATCTCTTCATATGCCACTCTTACTAGTCTATCTTCATTACTCTTAGTTAACTTCAACCAGAATCTAAGCATTAAAATATACCTACGTAGCTTTAAAGAAAACAGGCCCATATCACCTTTCAGAATCTGTGAATGACTTGTCTGATGTAAACCAAACACTCTTTTATAATACTGGAGCTGAAGGGACTCCAGTTGCTGCGCCGTTTCTCCACCCCATATCTCTGCTCCATATTCTATTACGGGTAAAATTTTGTGTTAAATATTCTTTTATGCATTTTTAGGTTTTTGATCCCCATTATCGTCGGGTTTCTAAATATAGCTGACATGGCCACCCTACCTCTCTTAATTATTTCATCAACATGACTCCTTAGGCTTCCATTTTCCGATAAGATAAAGCCTAAATATTTTATTCTTTTACTTATAAATAGTTCCTTATTATTAAATTTAAACGTATATTTTTCATCGTCCCCAACCTTCCTTTTTTTAAAAATAACAACTTCGCTCTTTTCAGTATTCGCCTTAACTTTTTTATATGCAAATATTCATCTATGAGATTCAAAAGAGTCTGTAGATCTTGCGGTTTATTAGCCACCAAAGCAATATCATCTGCAAATAATAAGAGAGATAGTTTTTGAGTCCCTAGGCTAACTTTCGGAGCCCATCTATTCTCTAGAAAATTAACATCATTAATAAAAATATTAAACAACTTAGGTGAAAGGGTGCTGCCCTGTTTTACTCCCCGCTTAATATCAAAAAGCTTCGAAAACCTATTACCAACTTGAATGATTCCACTCACACAAGTATACATGCTCACTATCAATCTAACAAATGAATGGGGAAGGCCTATATTTAGCATGGCATCCTTCAATAACTCTCTGTCGACACTATCAAAAGCCTTATGGAGATCCAGAAATCCCACATAAAGACAAGTTTTACCCTTTCCATATTTATCTATTAATGCCTTTAAAATAAACACACTATCTGTCGTCCCATACCCTGTCCTGAAACCTCCTTGTTCTTCATGTATTAAATTATTTGTATTTAACCAATTGGAAAGCCTGGTATCTAATATGTTCTCCAAAACCTTACTTAAAGCAGGGACAAGTGCTATTAAACGATAATTTTCATGAGCCTTCGGGTTTCCTCTCTTAAAAAGTGGTATAAGCAATGATGTCTTCCAAGCGCTTGGCCATTGCCCTGACCTTAACACCTTATTACAAAGAAGAACAATTATCGGCATCAAAATGGAAAGAAAATTCTTAAATAACAATATTGGTATACCATCAACACCCGCAGCAGTACCACCTTTTAAATTCTTAAATATTGACTTAATCTCTTGGCCATTCACATCACCCACTAAATCGTAATCATGTTCTCTCATGGGATAAATAACCATCTCTGGGGTATGCGCTACCTCCTGAAGATCTGCACAAACACCTTCTAAATTATTTAGGTAATCAGGCCATGAATCAGCTTCCGGAACAGCCTGGGTATTAACATTTCTCCTTCCACAATCATTCTTTATATAGCCCCAAAACTTTTTAAAATCTTTATTTCTAAAATCATCAGCGATATCCAGTTTCTTCTTATGCTCGTACTCTTTTTTTTTTCTTTTTATTAAACTTTTATATTCTCTTCTTTTATCTTTATAATTAGCCAATTTTAGACTTTGATCTTCCGCGCTATCAAATTCATTCAAACGATTTAATAAATATTTTGCTTCTTCTTTCATTAACTTGCAATCCAAGTCAAAATATCCCTCATTCTTTTTTAATTTTTTAGTTAGGCCACATGATTCTGCACAACTGCCCATTATTTCATTTAACAGCATAATTACACTATGTGCATCTTTTTCATTATCTTCTAACGCTTTCAAATTATTTTTTACATGCGAGTCCAAGAGCTCCCTTCTAAATGCCTCAATATCTTTATCTGTTAAATCATTTCTAATTCGTTTTCCTAAACCTATTTTTCTATAATCCGCATTATAGAAATTTCTTAGTCGTGAACCGTGTTTCGCAAACTGCCCAATCTTCACCTCAAGCATAATAGCTCTATGATCAGATCCAACTAAATCTAATACTCCCATATTTATTGATTCAGGTACAAATTGCGTATTAATTAGCACATAATCTACAACACTTGGAGTTGGACCCGAAAGGCAAGTGAACTCGCCCCTACCCTTATCCTTCCCAAACCTACCATTCACAATCATCAGACCATGTTCCCCACAAAACGCCAGGAGCTTTCTTCCCCATACATTTATTTTTCTTTTTTCATCCTTGTTGCTTCGTGGTATTCTACAACAAATTGGGACAAAATCACCTAAATCTGGGATCAACACATCTGGGATCTCAGCCTCCAGGCCGGTATAAGCATTGAAATCCCCCATTAACACACAATCCAGATCTTTATAACTTTCTTGTATTAACGAAAATTCTTCCCATAAAATTTCCCAAGTATTTTCTCGATTATACGAACTATTCTGTGGAGGTATATACACTACACCCAAAATTAATTGCTTCCCACCTTTCTATAGCGAGTACCCCTAAGGCTGAAGATATTTAAAAAAAAATATCTGAGGTAACCATAAGGGAAAAGTTGAACCACATAAAAACATACTATGTGCATAAATATTGCTGATACGGGCAAATCAACAATATTTTCGGAACGGCTTATCGTATCAAGAAGAAACTTCAGGGGCATCATGAGTGGGATGTTCATTGGAACAAAAGGCAAAATGTACCTGCTACAACTACTATTAATACTGCTGCTAACACTGTTCAGGGCCGTCATGGAAGGGAGAGGGGGGACATCCCCAATGTTTGGTCTCTGGGAAAAAGGGGTCTGTTTAACCGTGGCTCTTCGTGCCACGATTTTTCTGATGCCGCAAAAATTCTTTGTTCGGTTCAATAAAGACCACGAGAATACTTACATGTTATCTACAGAAATTTCGAACTTGGTGGATAAACACAGCAGTTTCATCGACTAGTGACATGATATGAACCAAAATCTGAATCTCGATTAAGAAATGCAGCCGTTTTACAGATTCGTGCAATGATTTTACGTATTATATTCGAAAACCGACATATGCTAATTTTTGACAAAACAGTCGGTAAAAATCACCAGCCAGTCGGTAAAATCTCTTTCCCCCCCCCCCTGCTACTATTACTACTAATAATAACACACTATTACTGCTACTACTCTTTCTACTACTACCACTACAACTATGATATTATTACAATTTAGGCTACAAGTATGAAGGCAAAAACTTGACAGAATATTGAGGGAGAATTTGAACTAAATTAAAACACACTATGCGCATGCAGATTGTCAAAAGGGCGTATCTTAAGGATGGATTTAGGTATTAAGTTGGAACTTTCAGAGAATACTTTAAGGAGAAGATCAATGGACATAAGGCAATATAGGCATGTCACTACTAAAACTAATACCACTGCTTCTTTTACTAATACTTCTACTGCTGCTAAACTACACCAACTACTGCTTCAATTGCAACAATTTGTAGGCTAAGGCTCAGAGCATTAAGGTGGAAAGGGCGTCAAAAGCGTACATCAACAATATTATTGCAACGTCTTATAGGGTCAAGGTGAAGCTTTCAGGGCATCATGAAAGCGATGTTCAAGTCACCAAAACACAATATGTACCTGCGAACTAACAAAAGAGACTATGTGCATTTAGATTGCCAAAACAGCGTATCTTAAGAATAGATTTGTGTGTTAAGTTGGAACTCTTAGAGAATGCTTACTCTTAGAGAATGCTTAGAGGGAAAAATCAATTGATCATAAGGCAATATGTGCACACTACTACTAATACTAATGTCACTCCAACATTTGCTAGTCCTACTACTGTTTCACTATTAATCCAGCTACTACTTCTATCGCAACTACTTGTAATCATTAAGATGAAAATTTCAAGAAGTATATTAATATACTGGTTATCAAAAGGGGATTTCGATAATATCATAGCAATGGCTAATTGTATTAAGTTGAGCAGTAATATTACTTATGTGCTGTGACTACTACTACAACTATACCTAAGGGTATGAAGGTGAAATTTTCCGAGAATATGTCTGAAAATTTCTGTTATACGGATGACAACCATCCTTATGCAGGTTGTCGAAATGGCATGTCAGCAAATTTCTTAGGAACAGTTTCGTGCGTGAAACTAAAACTTACAAGGCTTGTTGTGGGGATATTGAATGAACCAAAAGACAATATTTGCATCATAACAATACTATTTCTACTCCTACAACGACTACTACTGTTACTATGATTATTGCTACTAAAAAAAGGTAAAGGATACAGCACTAGACCCTTATGGTCCGAACCGGCGGTGCTGATCTCCGTCTCAAGGCCCTTCGACCACGATATGCAATGGAGGGATGAGGGCAAGCCATCCTTTGCTATGCACACCCTTTCTGTTTACCTCCCCCAGATTTCTCCAGGTACCCATTTAGAGCTAGGCCTAGCCTGGCTGACCTTACACAGTCACATCACTGACCTCCAAGATTTGAACACTCGCCCTCTCGGACAAAGGATCCTAAATCCAGTAAACAAATCCACTCGGCTAGGGCGGCTCTACTACTGCTACTACTACTACTGCTACTAAAGCTAAGACTACTACTATTAACTCTGCTTCTACTGCTGCTGCTATAACTACAGTTGCTACTACTGCAGCTAACAAACCTAAGGGTATTAAGGCGAAAATTCTGGACAATATTGAAACTGACTTGAAATAAATCGAAACACATTTAATAGATTGTCAAGAGGTTGTCAAGAGGACGTATCAACAAAGCTTCAGTAACAGTTGATAGTAATAAGTTGAAAATTTCATCTTGTGTTGAAAAAAAACAAAGGTGCTGTGTGCATACTACTACTAATGCTATTATTGCTACTACAATCATTGCTACTGCAAAAGCTAAGGGTCTTAAGGTGAAGCTCTCAAGGAATATGGCTCTCAAGACTCTCACCGTAGACTCTCAAGGGTCTATGAAGCAATCAAGGCGGATGTTGAACTAGATTGAAACGAACTCTGATCATGAAGATTGTCAAAAATGTGACAAAGCAATATCAGTTAGACTTTTCATGGTAAGTTGTGACGAATTTCGGACCAGCCAGAAGACACTGTATTTATAATTTTAATACTACTTCTATGGTTACTGTAACTAATGACACTAAGGGCATTAAGTTGAAATGTTTAGGGAGAGTTTTAGTTAAATTAAAAAACTATACGCATGCAAATAATAAAAGGGCATATAAGCAAAATCATATGCAGCGCTACTCTATCATAGCTATTAATATTATTGATATTTTAAAGGAGCTAATTTGATTGGAAATTCAAGGTTGCAGAATCCTTTTTAAGATTAAAAAATGATTGAAGGTCAATCAGACCTCCTCTTTAGATCATAACTTTCCAAACACTTCCAATCAAAATTTTAAGATAGTCATTTTGTCCAGCATAGATGAACGGTCTAGTAACTCTTTCTCTAAATCTATTGCGTAGGTCAACCCCCCAGAGTTATGCAATTTGCTCATTATGTTTAATAACTAAATGTTGCTTTAGGATTAGATCAAAAACGCACTGTGTTTATGCTGATTGTCATTAAGATATCTCAGCAATATCCCAAGAACAACTGAGGGTATTATGTGCAAACTTTCGGGGCTACTTCTATTACTACTTCTGCTCTTAAAATTTAGCTATCTCGAAAGAGCGTAAGTCTATCGAAGCTGTCAAAGAGCATAGATAGAATTTTTGCGACTGGTATTGTTTTATTTCTCAGGTCAACCAGAGGAGGTATAAAACTAAATCAAATATTACTATTTGTGTCCAGATTTTTAAAAGGGTGTATGTTGTTAAAATTGTTGAAAAAGTTTATCTAGCATGCAAATAGCAGGCTATAAATACCAAGCTATAAATTCTTAAAGAAAACAGAAAAAGATTTAAAGAATTATTTTCTTTTTCCCTGAAAAAGACTATGTCAATATAAAACGAACAGAAATTAGTTTAAAGAAAAAACTATTTCCATAAAATAATTTTTTCGAAAAAAAGTAAAGAGCTCCATTAAACCAAAAATGAGCAAAAACAGAATCAAATATTCTACCAAGCGTAAAAATTCCACAAATCAGCGTCGATAAATATATGAAACCCAGAACAAACAAAAATTACAATAAGAAGCATAGGGCATAGGGCTCAGAACCCCTAAGCCTCCCAAGGCCAGAATATGATTTGCACTTTAGTGAAAAAAATCAAATGTTTTCACTTTTATAACTTTAATAAATCAAGCATTATTAACATTTTAAGGACTAAATATCAGCATATGCACATTAAACTTTCAATATATATCCATTTCTATTTTTCAAACAGTTCGTGGTAACGAACTGTAGTAAGGAGCGACCCGGCTCAATAGTAAACGAAACTCTAAAAAACGGAATTTCGATGCTAAAAGATATATCAAAAGAATCGGATTTTTATGCTGATTTTAAATATATAAGTTTCATCGAATTTAGTCTTTGTCATCAAAAGTTACGAGCCTGAGAAAATTTGCCTTATTTTGAAAATTAGGGGGGTAACACCCCTTAAAAGTCATAGGATCTTAACGAAACTCACACCATCGCATTCAGCATATCAGAGAACCCTATAGAAAAAATTTCAAGGTCCAATCTACAAAAATGTGAAATTTCGTATTTTTTGCCATAAGATAAATCACGGGTGCGTGTTTATTTGTTTGTTTTTTTTTTTTTTTCAGGGGTCATCATATCGACCAAGTGGTCCTAGAGTGTTGCAAGAGGGTTCATTCTAACGGAAATAAAAATTTCTAGTGCCCTTTTTAAGTGACCAAAAAAATTGGAGGGCACCTAGGCCCCCTCCCACGCTCATTTTTTTCCCGAAGTCAATTGATCAAAATTTTGATATAGCTATTTTGTTCCACATAGTCGAAAGCCATAATAACTATGTCTTTGGGGATGACTTACCCCCCACAGTCCCTGGGAGAGGGGCTGCAAGTTACAAACTTCGACCAATGTTTACATACAGTAATGGTTACTGGGAAGTGTACCGACGTTATCAGGGGGATTTTTTTGGTTTGGGTGTGGGGTTCAGGGGAGGGGGCTATATGGGAGGATCTTTCCTTGGAGGATATTTCATGGGGGAAGAGAAATTCAATGAAAAGGGCGCAGGATTTTCTAGCATTACTATTAAAAAAAAAACAATGAAAATATAAACATGAAAAAGTTTTTTCAATTGAAAGTAAGGAGAAGCATTAAAACGCATATGAGGGGTTCTAAAAATACTTTAGCATAAAAAGCGAGGTATTTAGGAGGAGATAAATACTTCGCTCTTTATGCTAAAAATTTTTTAAGTAATTTCAACTATTTATTCTACGGCCTTTCTGATTCAGGGGTCATTCTTAAAGAATTGGGACAAAACAAGATTTAGTGTGAAGAGCGAGGTATTAACGAGGGGACCAACCCCCTCATATATATAATCAAAAATATAATAATATAAAAGTTTGTTATGTAAGTTAATTCTTAAGTTACGTATATTTTTTACTAATAAAAACGTTCGTTAAAAATTAAAAGATCTAGTTGCCTTTTTAAGTAACCGAAAAATTGGAGGGCAACTAGGCCTCCTTCCCCACCCCTTATTTCTCAAAATCGTCTGATCAAAACTAAGAGAAAGCCATTTAGCCAAAAAAAGAATTAATATGCAAATTTCATTTTAATAATTTATGTACGGAGAACCAAAATCAGACATGCATTAATTCAAAAACTTTCAGAAATTAAATAAAAAAAAGTTTTTTGAAATGAAAGTAAGGAGCGACATTAAAACTTAAAACGAACAGAAATTACTCCGCATATGAAAGGGGCTTTTCCTCCTCGACACCCCGCTCCTTGCGCTAAAGTTTGATTCTTTCTCGCAACTCTACTTTTTAAAAAAACAATAAAAAACTTTAGCTTAAAGAACGGGATGTCGAGGAGGAAAAGCCCCTTTCATATACGGAGTAATTTCTGTTCGTTTTAAGTTTTAATGTCGCTCCTTACTTTCATTTCAAAAAACTTGTTTTTTTATTCAATTTCAGTAAAGTACAAATTATGTTCTGGCCTTGGGAAAGCATAGTGGTTTTGATCCCTACTTTTGTTAATTTCTGCTCGTTTTGAGTTTGACTTGGTTATTTATTGTAATTTGTGTCCGTTTTGAGTTTAATTTATTTATCGATGCTGATTTACAGTAGTTTTAAGATTGGTAAAATGTTTGATTTTATTTTTGCTCGTTTTTAGTTTAATGGGGTTCTTTACTTTTCTTCGGAAAACTAATTTCATGGAAAAAGTTTTTCTTTAATTAATTATAAAAGGCAACATGCCCATTGACGAGAAAGCTGCTTTGAAATTAAAGACTTTTCAAAATTGTTTATTAAAAAGTGATCTGTTTTGAATAGCGAAGCTAGGCTCATTAACTTACATTCACCTCCCGGCTTCAGATTCCAATATCGTAAAAGTGGACGAGCCAATGACTATCGCTTTTGGCCATGCCCAGCTTGACTCTTAATGTGCATTTGGTGGAGTAATAAATACAGAGGGGCGAGTGCATCGATAAAATCATGACTGCAATAATTAAAACTATAAATAAGTCTCTATATTGTTTAAGAAACACTGCATACCCCAAGCCTATTTCAGACGAAGATAATATCTCTCTTCGTACCAGGAAACAACCGTAAATAAGAAATTGCCCTGGCATGCCTGCTTTTGACCTACAATTAAGCAAAAAGTAAAATCTACGGATAAATCGTACGTGGCCTGAATCAGAACACACCTGATGACTTGTATAGGGTAGGCCTAAGCATTATACTTGGCGCTAAATGCATAACTGCATATCAAAAACTGTATATCTGCCGGTGAACGATAGGGAAAAACATTAATTGAAATTATGACTCTAAAGAAGCTACATAAAATAAATATATGCTCTCTGTTTTGAGAAGATCAGAGCCACATCTTAAGAAAGCTATTCTACATAATGTAGATCGAGACTTCATTGAATTCGTTTCTGAACTTTCCTTAAATTTAGCTAAAAGCCGTGTTGCCAACGCATTTAGAAAAAAGATTAAGCAATGTCGATCCATCGGCCGTTGTATAGTCAAGAAGAAAAACACTCAAAAACAGAAAATAAAATATTTTCAGAGGGGGAGTCACACTTTTATTGCCAATAATTGCCGGATTTGGTGGGAATCTTCCACCTTGTTGATAAAAATGGTCAAACCGTGCAAAATTGACGTTGCTTTGTCCACAATATAATGTGTTGAGGATAATCTTACGAATATTATCAATCATGACACTGCACCTTATAATCAAAAGCTTTTAACTCTTTAAACGGCACTTCACCATTTGATAAAGAGAGACCACAGAGATTCAAACCCATCACTGTCGTGGCTGTAGTTAAGAATTGCAACAAAACAACTCTATGTCTAAGTGCACCTAGTATACTGGCCCATATGTCAAATATCCAACAAATTGTAGGAAAATACGGTTGGGTCCCTAACCCCAAATAATTATTAGATATGTTGTTTTTGTTCCTATTATAATTTATCATCTCCTTTTAAGCTAATTCTGCCCTTTTTCCTTTTCCACCGGGAATCTTTTTTACGTCTTTTACGAATACGCTATTTAGCTAAGGCTAAACAAAATTCACACGTGGACTATTATCCGCTAGCACAGACTGTTTTTAACTTCTTCTGAATTAATTTGTAATGGTTAATTCGCTTAGGTAAGTCAGCTGACTACCTACTATCACGAAAGGTCCCAGATCAGTTAGAACATCAAAAAGACCTACCAGCCCAAAAGGTTAGCAAGATTATTTTGTCCTTATACGTTTAATCAGCACGATTTTGTGACCTGAAGAAGACGGTGATTTTTTCCAGATTTTATTGTATGAGAGTCGTAGCCGCGATTTTACTTTGAGAAAATTGGCCTCCAAAGTTGATACGGATATATCTTTCTGAGAAAAGGTACCGCGAAGAATGACATTACAAAATAAGCCTGTTTTGAGCACATATAGAAATTACCCTTTCGGTTAGATCTGTAGGGTAGCCTATCTCAAACTCAGCGACAAGTGTGACAGCTTGAGGTGGCGATTGATCAATACAGACTTGGAGGGAGATTCTCAATGTAAGAGTCACCAAAACAGTTTTCTAGGCTACATGAAAATAGCCTACTAGTCGTAATCAGAGCAGGTTATTTCTCATCAATATTGGAGTGTAAGCGTCAGTCCCCTACACTGGTGTAGGGGACTCTAATCCCTCTAAGCCCCTACACTGGTGGCAATGGGATTCATAACGTGTCTTCTGTACGTTGGCAAGAATCTGCCCCCCTTCCCCCAAAAAAACCTATATTGATATTAGTGATTCAAACTCGCGTTTTTGAAGATAGAGGTTATTTTAGACTCTAAAAAGAGCCTAAATAAGCTACACAAATGCCCATGAAACTTAGTACCCTAGCTGTGGAAGGTTTATCATATAAAAATTTTATACTACACTATTTGTTCAAATAAAAAGTGTCTAAATGAATTAGAAACTACACATACTAGTGAACAGTAATAACAAATTATCGAATGCAATTTCCATACAATTTACGCTGATGACTCAAAAGTCATACAAGGAGTTAGAGGGTCAAGCCATGGGCTACGAGTATTGTACAAATGCGAACACAAATGGCCACGGGTAACCGAACACAAATGACCACGGGTAATGGAACACAAATGGTCATGGGTAATAGAACACAGGAAACCGAAGTAGAATTTCATTTTAGTAAAAACAACTGCAGCAGTCCCTGATGCCACAGTTACTCTCGTCCTTGGTGCCACGGTCCCTTCAGAAATACTTCATGTTCGAAAACGAAAAGAAATGCTCTTGATGATGGAAAAATCAAGAGCTAACAGAAACGATATCAAACTTATTGTTCCTCATACAAACAAAAATCTACATCGTAATGCCACTGGTATTCTTGTAGTTATTAAATAAAAAAACAAGTGTTTTCAACTGAAAGTAAGGAGCAACATTAAAACTTAAAAGGAACAGAAATTATTACGTATATGAGGGGGTTCTCCCCCTCGTCAAAACCTCGCTCTTTACGCTAAAGTTCGAATTTTATTCCAATTCTTTACGAATGACCCCTGAATCACAAAGGGTTTAATTAGAATAAATAGCTCTTATGAAAGTTCTAAAAAAACTTTAGCGTATCTGATGTATCTGTTGGTATCAAAATTCTGTTTTTTAGAGTTTCGGTTAGTATTGAGCCTTACTTACAGTTCGTCACCATGAACTGTTTGATACTGATTTTATATTTATTGACGGTGAAGCTCCTCAAAACTAGGATTCGCCTTTGTGAAGAGTGCTAGCACCGTGGGATCATGGGCAACCTCTCGATGTGATTTTAAAGGTTTTGAACTTTCCAATTTTGTCTACGAAGTAAAGGGGATTCATATAGAAATTTACAAGAATTAACAATACAATTTCTGAGTCATTATTCACAATTGTCTGAAAAGGGAATAACGAGCTCAATATTTTCGAAGACCCGAGGTGTCATTATTTTGGATTTGTCAGGCACTCGAGACATAAGCTTTGTAAGAGCTTAGACTTTGCGTTTAGAGTTTATCGGATGCATTAGAAAGCAGGACATTAATTTCACATAGTCAGTTCAAAGCCTAATGTCAATTAGCCCTCGACAGCAGTTTTTTAATGAACCTGGCACCCTAAGTACTGATTAAATTATTGAACCGTTCAAAAGGGATCCATCTACTCCCAAATATGGATCCTATTGTGCCGCAACAACAAATAGGTCAACATAAACGAGAATCATTAGAAAAAAAAATCAGAAAAAACAATCTTTTGAACTGTTTTATTGCCTACAAAGCAATATAAGTCACTTTTATGGGCAGCATATTGACCCTCTGGTCAGAGGTAGTACAGTCTAAACTGAAGCCTATCTATGTATTAATAAAAAAAAACGAAAAAATTAATCTTTCTCCACTAAATACTCTACTAAATACTTTTTTTGGACAAATGTCTTAAAAGTTGCAAGTTGTGCTAATTTTCTTTTGTACACGATCATGATTCATGGTTAGCCACCCCTGCTTAGATGAGTTTTGTTTTGTAAGACTCTAGAACGCTTATTAAAACTCAACAAAAATGAAATAGGCTCAGCGTAAACGCCACTCCTGCTTAGATTAGTTTTGTTTTTCAAGATTCTAGAACACTTATCAAAACTCAACGAAAATGAAGTAGGCTCAGGTATAAACGCTTTACAAGGCTTTAGTCTCTAAAAATAACAAAGAGAGAGAAAAAAACTCAAGACAATGAAACATACGAGAACTTTGTTCTTGGTCTTTATAAGAGCAAAGAGAATTGCAGCAGTGGAAGCTATAAAAAGAATTGTTTAGCAACAAGATAATTAATTTTGTATTCACTGTGTTGCGAGAGCAACACTTTGGTTTTGTCGTGTTTTATTTTGCTTGTTTTTTTTCCTAGCTCCCCGATTTCAGCTTATTCCTAGAAAGTGGTAAGGGTCTAAACCTCTGCGGTTTTTACGGAAAGTGTGGTCCTTAGGCAGGATTGATGAATATGACTTTGCATTTTGGAAAGCTTCGTAGAATTCTTGCCTGGGGCCAAAAAGGATGGTTTTTGTTTGTGTTCCTACCCATTTCTGTTCATGATTTCAGCTGAGTTTATCATTCGCTTTTTCGCACTTAGGATTGCGGTAGAGAAATGGTATCAGATGTGCCTCTTAAACTTAAAAGTTCTCTCGTTGCTAAAGAAATTAGAGTTTATCCTTTACTCCTTTCTAAGTAATGACGTTAGAAACTTGGCCAACGGTAAAAAAGTCAACTTTTGAACTGAGACAGATATATCTTTTTTCGACGGCAGTCGATAGCTCTTGATGAGCTGATCAAAGTATGTCATCTATTTTTTGGTAAAAAAAATTCCTTCATGAGATATGCCAGTCTGAAACTTTAAAGGGGTTGACAACTTCAGTAGTAAGCACAGAAACCAAAAATAGGCCGATACAGAAATGCTTTCAGATGTGCCTCTGAAACTTTAAAAGTTCCCTCATTGCTAAAGAAATTAGAGTTTATCCTTTGCTACTTTCTAAATCATGACGTTAGAAACTTTGCCTATGGCAAAAGAGTCAACTTTTGAACTAAGACAGAGATTTTTTTGACACCAGTCGATAGCTCTTGATGAGCTGATCAAAGCATAGGTCGCCCATTTTTTGGTAGGAAAATTCCTTCATGAGATATACCAGTTTGAAAGTTTAAAGGGGTTGGCAACTTCAGTAGTAAGATACACACTGATTCCAAAAATAGGCCGATACCAATTGTGAGACATATAGGGGAGTTTTAAGCAACAGTCGGCTGTTTAGCTCATAATCTTCGGCAATGAGGGGTTCGCAACTTTTGCTACCTATTATTTGTTTCTAGTGTATTTGATGGTAAGACCAATTTGGTTCCAGTGGTAAGACATGTAGGGGACTTGTAAGTAATAATCGGCTGTTAGGCTACAATCATCTTCAGCGATGAGGGGTTTGCAACTTTTGCTAGTTGCAATGAGGGGTTTTCAACTTTTGCGAGTCGGTGTATCTAGTATTTATTTTAAGATCCTTACAGATTAACAACTTCAGCGTTTAATCGAAGCGAGGAAACAAAACCAAAGTGTTGCTCTCGCAACACTTTACTCGGCGAAGCCAAGCAAAGGTTGCCGCAACACCTCACGTTGCCCATGCAACATCGATTTAGTTTTTTCTTTTATTTTATAGCAGTCACTTCAGCGTTCTTGTTGAAGAAACTCGCAATTGTGTATTTGTTGTCATGAATGTCCGCAAATTGGTGAATGTCAGAAACACCTTTTTTTTCTCTTGGATTTAGTCAACTTTGCCAGTCAATTTTTTCACTTTCATGCAAGGTTTGATGATAACAGGTTATGTTAGGTTAGATTATGTTGGGTTAGGGTAGGTTTTTAACCAATTTCTGATATTCATAACCCAACTTAACTTAGCCTAACAGAACCTAAACTAGGGTCGTTCATCTACAATCGACTCAATGATATTATACGTCTGCTACATTTTTCATCCCATTCGAAAGTTAGTCAGATTTCCATTGCTGTTTTTGCTACAATATTTGCTGCTTTTGTTTTCACTACACTCTCCAGTCTCTTAATGTCCATTAATGTGAAATCCCTCACTTTTGTAAAATTCCAAAATGGAATCATTATCAAGTTAAGTGTTGCTTTAGAACTATAAAATTAATTATTTTCGCCCCAATCTTTATGCAAAATCCCCCCAAAAAAGGTTAGTGATCTTTATATGCGTAAATAAATAGTTGATAGTTAGTAAACCAATGTTCTTATTATATTAATTTCTAGACACAACTCAAATGCATTCAGAAATTTCATTGCCATGCCCATCTCAGCTCAATAGCTATAAGTACATTTGAATTTCAAGAACACAATAGTCAAAATGAAAATTCCGATCAGCTTAAAAACTTATATCTTTCGGCTAACTCATATACATATTTTCATTGATGTATTAAAATCACCGATTTCATTGAGCCCCTAAGGTTTTTACCATAGGACTAATATTTAAATATCATTTTAGCACATAGCTCCACTTTCCCTCGCTTGACTTTCAACTGAGCTTTAGAAAACACCAGCAGTCATGGGAAAAAGGCAATCTTTATTCAAAAACACTCTCAATTTCACAGAAAGCTACGTTTCTTTGCAGAAGTTTTAGACAAATTAGAATCTCGAGGAGTGAAAGAATCCGAAAGACAAAATGTTATCTTTCTTCTTTTTTACTCCTGTTTTTCTTTAGATTGCTTAGCAGTAAAATTTTTAATATTTGTTTGGCAAATTGCCTGTTGAGAAGCGGAACAGACTGTTACTCCTTGTTACGGATCATAAAAATGTCTATATTAACATTTACTTCGTTATAAACTTAAGTACCAAGGACAGTGAAAATAAATATGATTGTTTGAAATAAATAAACAGAAACTTACACAGTCGTAAGTATCTTCACGACTTCGTTTTCAGTGACAAAGACCTCCATGTTCAGTTTTCAATAAAAGTGAAATTAAAACAAGAGCTAAGAGCTCATATGGCACTTGTGACGAGGCAAGAAGAGCTAAGAGCCAAGAACTCATATGGTATGAGCTCTAAGATAATTCTAAGAATCAATAGATTGATTTAAAAGGAAAATCAGAGGCTTAATGCCGGTCGGTATTTAAAATAAGAGCTCTGAGTCACGATGTCCTTCCAAATATAAAGATTCATTAAGATCCGATCACCCACTCGTAAGTTATAAATACCTCATTTTTTCTAATTTTTCCTCTCCCTTTAGCCCGCCAGATGGTCGAATCTGGGAAAACGACTGTATCAAGCCAATTTGTGCAGCTCCCTGACACGCCTACCAATTTTCATCGTTCTAGCACGTCCAGAAGCACCAAACACGCCAAATCACTGAACCCCTCCCCCAACTCCCCCAAAGAGAGCGAATCCAGTACGGTTACGTCAATCACGTATCTATGACATTTGCTTATTCTATCCACCAAGCTTCCTCCCGATTCCTCCACTCTAAGTGTTTTCTAAGATTTCCGATTTCCCCCTCCAACTCCCCCCAATGTCAACAGATCTGGTCGGGGTTTGAAATGAGAGCTCTGAGACATAAATTCCTTCTAAATATCGAATTTCATTCAGATCTGGTCATCTGTTCTTAAGTTAAAAATACCTCACTTTTTCTAATTTTTCCAAATTAACACCCCCCAGCTCCGCCAAAGAGAACGGATCCGTTCCAATTACGTCTATCACGTATCTAGAACTTGTGCTTATTCTTCCCATCAAGTTTATCCCGATCTCTCCCTTCTAAGCGTTTTCCAAAATTTCTTTTTCCCTCCTCCAACCCCCCATTGTCCCCGGATCCAATTCCAGTCGAAAATGGAGCATCTGAGACATAAGATCCTTCAATATAATATACAAGCTTCATATTATGAAGTTTCATTAAGATCCGATCACCTATTCGTAAGGTAAAAATACCCCAATTATTACGTTTTCCAAGAATTCCGGTTTCCCTCTTCAACTTCCCCCAATATCACAGGATCTGGTCGGAATTTAAAGCACAAGATCCTTCTAAATATCAAATTTCATAGAGATCTGGTCACCCGTTCGAAAGTTACAAATACTTCATTTTTTTCAAATTACCCCCTCCCCCCCCCAACTCCACCAAAGAGAGCGGATCCGGTCCGCTTATGTCAGCCACGTATCTTAGACTTGTTTTTATTCTTCCCATCCAGTTTCATCCTGATCTCTCCGCTTTAAGTATTTTCTACGATTTCTGGTCCCCCCCCCAACTGCCCCCCCAATGACGCTGGATCCGGTTCAGATTTAAAATAAGAGATCTGAGTAACGATATCCATCTAAATATGAAGTTTCATTAAGGTCTGATCAACCGTTCGTAAGTTAAAAATACTTCATTTTTTCTATTTTTTTTAATTAATCGACCCCCACTCCCCTCCCCAGATTGTCAAATCGGGAAAACGACTGTTTCTAATTTAATCTGTTCCGGTCCCTGATACGCCTGCCAAATTTCATCGTCCTAGCTTACCTGGAAGTGCCTAAAGTAGCAAAACCGGGACTGACAGAATGACAGACCGACAGACAGTCCGACAGAATTTGCGATTGCTATATCACTTGGTTAATACCAAGTGCCATAAAAAAGAAACAAAGGTGTTCAGCAAAAAACTAAACTACAAAAGACTAAACTAAACCTAAACTACAACCAAACAGCTTAAGAAAGTGTAGCCATTTTTTTAAAGGTTTAGTTGTTTCTGCGAATCAACACATTACATTATTTGAATTTTTACCTATGAAAAGCTTTGCCAAATTCAAATAATTTAGTTTTCATGTAGGAATCAACATAAGGCATATTATAAGGTCTAAGACCTAAGATCCTGCCCTATATGGGCAAAGATGTTTTATTTTAATGTCCTGTGTTGTTTAAACTACCAAGGACACGAAAATAAAAACATATTTAGCCCTCTGGATTTATCTTAGTTCTGTCCAAAATCCAGGTTTCCTGCGAGTTTTCTTTTAGTTCCTATAAGCATTATTAGCTAGAATCCATCAGCAGTCCAATGTTGCCAATGATAAAACAATGATAAACCTCGAAAGCAAAAAAAAAAATAATAAGCTTCACAGTCATGCCTGAACACATGGGACTGAGGCTAGTTAGAAGGACCTCTCAAACAAAAAATGAAAAACAATGACATAAGTACAAATTTTGCATGTATTACTGAGAAAAGGAATGCATGTTTGACTTCTACTTTCCCAAAATACGAAGGGCATTAAGATTAGTCTTTCAGGGAAGACTCAGGGGAATGCTGAACTAAATCAAAACATGTTAAGTGCATATGGGTTGTCGAAAGAGTGTAACTCAGGAATGACTGATTATATTATTTTGGATCTTTCGGGAAAAATAAGGGAGATGATTAATTGACCAAAAAGGCCATATTTGCACACTACTACTACTACAACTACTGCTGCTTCTACTGCTACCACAACTACTATTACTTGTACCACTATTATTATTAAAATTACTACTTCTATAGCGAGTACCCCTAAGGCTGAAGATATTAAAAAAAATATATCTGAGGTAACCATAAGGGAAAAGTTGAACCACATAAAAACATACTGTGTGCATAAATATTGCTGATACGGGCAAATCAACAATATTTTCGGAATGGCTTATCGTATCAAGAAGAAACTTCAGGGGCATCATGAGTGGGATGTTCAGTTGAACAAAAGGCAAAATGTACGTGCTACAACTACTAGCGAATCTGACGATTCGCTCTAAACTTTCAGGCAGCAGCAGAATACTGTAATACCGGGAGATGGCAAGAAGAGAAATTTGTGATAAATTATCAACATGCTGAAGAAGTTTGATATCAGCTAATTCATGTTCCCAAACACACTGGAAGGCAATGTGGAGCAAATTTCACGTAGCCAATTAATAAAACGAAGTATAAATTCTAGAAAGCCTCTTCTGTAATGTAAAAAAAAACAGCAGATTGTTCTGAAATAAAATTAGTTCGAAGATCCATACACACAGGATTTCATAATTTTCTATTGTTAAAAGAGCTACGAGGATGAAATTGAATCTTCCAGAGATAAAGTATAAGACAAATCGTTCACGTGGGATAAATGAATTAAATTGTTAATAATTTAATCGGTTATTACTAATTCAAGTCCTACGCCAAATACACATCCTCTTGCACCGCCTTTCTTAGGTGGTGCCAGGTGGCACCGTCTTAATTCTAAATCTGATTTAGGGTTTATATAACGTTGTTCGTGACAGATTTTTTTTTTCATTTTTTTCAATAAGCAAACAGAATACAAGAGATAATGTTTATACTGATAGTCAAACAGTTCGTGGTAACAACTGTAGTAAAAAAACGGAATTTTGATGCTAAAATATACATCAAAAGAATCAGATTTTCATGCTGATTTTATATTATATATATATAAGTTTCATCAAATTTAGCCTTTGTCATCAAAAGTTACGAGCCTGGAAAAATTTGCCTTATTTTAGAAAATAGGGGAAAACACCCCCTAAAAGTCACAGAATCTTAACGAAAATCACACCATCGCATTCGGCGTATCAGAGAACCCTATAGCAAAATTTTCAAGCTCCTATCTACAAAAATGTGGAATTTCGTATTTTTTGCCAGAAGACAAATCACGGGTGCGTGTTTATTTGTTTGTTTGTTTTTTTTCCAGGGGTCATCGTATCGACCAAGTGGTCCTAGAATGTCGCAAGAGGGCTCATTCTAACGGAAATGAAAAGTTCTAGTGCCCTTTTTAAGTGACCAAAAAAATTGGAGGGCACCTACGCCCCCTCCCACGCTCATTTTTCTCCAAAGTCAACAGATCAAAATTTTGAGATAGCCATTTTGTTCCGCATAGTCAAAAACCATAATAACTATGTCTTTGGGAATGACTTACTCCCCTACAGTCCCTGGGGGAGGGGCTGCAAGTTACAAACTTCGACCAGTGTTTACATATAATAATGGTTATTGGCAAGTGTACAGTCGTTTTCAGGGGATTTTTTTTGGTTTGGGGGGGGTGGGGTTGAGGGGAGGGGGCTATGTGGGAGGATCTTTCCTTGGAGAAATATGTCATGAGGGAACAGAAATTCAACGAAAAGGGCGCAGAATTTTCTAAAATTACTAAAAAAAAAAACAATGAAAAAATAAACATGGAAAAGTTTTTTCAATTGAAAGTAAAGAGTAGCCTTGAAACTTAAAACGAATAGAGATTATTACGCATATGAGGGATTCTAAAAATACTTTAGCATAAAGAGTGAGGTATTTAGGAGGAGATAAATACTTCGCTCTTTATGCTATAGTATTTTTAGTAATTTCAACTATTTATTCTACGGCCTTTCTGATTCAGGGGTCATTCTTAAAGAACTGGGACAAAACTTACGATTTAGTGTGAAGAACGAGGATACAAAGCCCCACATATACATAATAAAAATTAAAGAATCTAAAAGTTTGTTACGTAAGTTAATTCTTAATTTACGTATGTTTTTTACTAATAAAACTGAAAAACTGCCATTTTATGTAACCGAAAGAAATTGCATGGCAACTAGGCCTCCTTCCCCATCCCTTATTTCTCAAAATCGTCTGATCAAAACTAAGAGAAAGCCATTTAGCCAAAAAAGGAATTAATATGCAAATTTCATTTTAATAATTTATGTGTGGAGAGCCAAAATCAAACATGAATTAATTCAAAAACGTTCAGAAATTACATAAAAAAACTAGTTTTTTTTAGCTGAAAGTAAGGAACGACATTAAAACTTAAAACGAACAGAAGTTACTCCGTATATGAAATGGGTTGTCCCCTCCGCAATCCCTCGCTCTTTACGCTAAAGTTTGACTCTTTGCCACAATTCTACTCTTTAAAACAATTAAAAGCTTTAGCGTAAAGAGCGAGGGATTGCGGAGGGGACAACCCATTTCATATACGGAGTAATTTCTGTTCGTTTTAAGTTTTAATGTCGCTCCTTACTTTCAGTTAAAAAAACTAGTTTTTTAATGTAATTTATAACAAAAGACCAGTAAAAACAAAACATCAGCCTAATTCCGATTTTTTATTTGAATTAAAAGCAGCAAACCCAAGGTTAATGCTTGAATGTCTGTTTTTTAACGATTTTACTGTTTCTTTAGAAACTATTAAAGAAGTCACGACAATTTTTTTGGTTGAATTTATAAAGAATCCATCAGCTACAATTTTTACTCAAATAATTCATGAGACAGAGACATGTAAATTTTTTATTTGTCATTAATAGGTCATTAATATGAATATATTACAAAAAAAATAGATAAACTTGAAATTACTTAAAAATCAATCCACAAAAAATATAACAAAAATCAAAACCTTAAAAATCAAAAACTTTATAAATACCTAGGCGAAATTTGAAAGTTTCCGAAACGACTAGTTGAGACGTTTGCCAACACGTTGGATCTACGATTGAACTAGGACATTCGTAATTTGAAAAGATACCACATAAAAATTTTGAAACATTAAAGATTTATTATACAATTGGAACAAGATACATTGAACAAATCAAATGATTTTCTCGAAAGTAACAAAACTTCGAAAAACCTAGCGACAGCCCCTTTACACGACGGATGTAAAAAGCATAAGAGACAACCCGCACATTGGAAACTCATCAGATTGGCTTTACGATTTAATTTATTAGAGGATCTACATCGAAACATATCCATTTGGCGTTTTGTATCCATCTGATGCCGCATCCTTGACGGGCTATTCCGTCAAAGCCAACTATTGATTCTTCAAAGTAAAAGATAAAAAAGAAAAAAAAAACTAGTTATAACACTGGGCAAAGGGTAAGTTGCATTTCAGACACTCGATGATGTGCCTCGTACCCCAAGCAAAATTGCCTTTAGGACTGAAAAAGGCTAACCAAAAAAAAGTTCATAATCAACAAACTACAACAATAGTTAGTTAGTTTTAAAGCCCAAGTTTAAAGACGCATGTGTTTTCATTTAGGAAAACTATATAATAACCCAATATCAGTTCAATATTAGTTTTTGCAGAAGTAGGACCAGGACATCCACCCCTCTCCTTCAGCACAAAGTATAAGAAGCTCACAAAGTGTATGCCGAAAAAGCTTTTTCCTGGAAAGAGGGTAAAACAGGGCTTCTTCAAGATTGGTTCTACAAGACCAGTATTCAACTTCCCCCCCAACTCCAAAAATATATTGAAACTGCGTCACTGCTTTTTTCTTTGGAATTGGCACGTGAGTAGGTATGGCAATTTTTCACAAAAAAGATATATACTTAAATAAAAATATCTTCGTCTTACAACCAGATAATTGGACTAAAAGTTTAACCTTTTCATGCCATATTTTCCTGTTTAAGAAAGAATTGGGTTTCCAACAATGAGGAGGGTAGGTCATAACAGAAAAGAATTATAGACACAAACGCAACTCCTTATAATTTCATAATAACTTATTGTCAGCATCAATATTTGCCGATGAAGCCAGGACCACACTCCCCCTAATATGAGGTTTTTAAATGCAGTAATAATTCCCTTTAAATACGATGAGTTTGTACTCGCTTACTACAATTATAATTCTTCCATCCTGTACAAATCAACACTAAAGATACATCACAAAATATAAAATAAAACCAAGAAAAACGGACTCCCACTATGAGATCTATCCCTGAATATTCTAACTTCCAAATTAGTTTAGTAGTTAAGACCCCCAAACGTGACATATTTAACATGAGTATATTCATCAATCCCGTGATGAGATCCCTCCCTTCCAAATCCTGACTCCTTAATCCCTCCGAAAGGAGCTTCTACTGATGAAATAATCCCTTCATTAACTCCTACTATCCCTGTTTGAAGTTTCCTGGCAACTCTCCAGATTTGTTGATAATCGTTGCTAAAGAAATATCCGGCTAGGCCACGCCTTGTATTATTAGCCATTTCAATTGCATCTGCTTCAGTTTTAAACCTAAAACGAAAATATAGAAAAGAAAGAGCAGGGCAATGTATAATAGAGGGGACAAGCCTTGGACCACTTGCATAAGTAAATAAGTGAATATCAGAGACAGTCTTTAGCCTATATAAAAGCAAAACCGTTTCTATGAGAGACAGCGTTTCAAGTTTGAATCCACTCCAATAAGCTATGAATAGGCAAAGGAACATTTGTACAACATATCCCTCCAATGAAGAAATAACCAAAAATTACGCTTTTTTCGGCATTTAATGGTAATAACTGAATAAAACAAATTTCTTCTACAGCAAAATAAAGTCAGAATCCAAACCAAGAGGCAACCGACAGGAAACATAGAAATAACCTTTTACAGCGAACTATAGCTAAAAACAGCATGCAAGTTATATAGTCAGCAACTCCTGCCAGTCTTTGATCGATATTTGTGGTGACAAGATAGACTGTAGCGAAAATGCTGCCCAAGAAGTTTTAAATACAATTTTTAAATTTAAATTTTGAATGGAAGTTTTAAAGGGAAGCGGGCAATTACAACCTGAGACTTTTTTAGGTAGGATTTAAATGGAAGTATCTCTTATTTTCCTCTTTTGATACATTTTTTAAATGTCTCCCTGTTTCTGAGAGAAGGGCATTATCTTACCCCTGTCCCTACCCTGGTAGAGCCGAAGGATCATTGAATTTCACACGGTAAAACAAAGACCTAGCGACAACACCTTTACACAACAGATATAAAAAGCGTAAGAAACTAGCGGCACATTGGAAATCCCTCTTGTTATGGTTCCGCAATATAGTTTATAAAAATAAGTACAGAGAAACACCTTCATCTCCTTGACAGGCCTTTCCATCAAAGCCACCAATTGATTCTTCAAAGTAAAGGGTCAAAAAGATTGATTTATGGGCTTGTCGTACAACGACGATAATCCCATCGGGAATAAACCAAAAAGAGAGATTAAAAAAAGATCTGATGCCGAACTGGCCAACCATGACAAAACAAAGAGAGAAAAAATTTCAAGCTGAAGAAGAAAATGGAACTGCGAACACTAGACGCGGCGCGGATATTTCGCCTGTATAAAACAAGGCGTCCTCAATGTTAAATATAGACGAAAAGCAAAGATAAAATATAAAATAATCAATAAGACCTAACATTAAGTCTAAACTAAGAAATAAACCACAAACCAATATCTATATATATATAATCAATGATACTGCGATTCAGCACCATAGAAGTATTTGCATATGTTACCGTGAATGTCCGAAATTCCTTTTTCTCTGCTTGGATTCAATTAGCTTTAGGAGTCAGCTTTTTCAGACTTATACAAGCTCTGAGGATAAAAGTTTAAGTTAGGTTAGATTATGTTAGTTTAGGTTAGGTTAATTTGGTTCTAAAGATCAGAAATGGGTTAAAAACTTAACCTAAGCTATTCTAACCCAACCTAACTTCACCTCACCTGACCCGTCATCATCAAACTTGCATTAAATTAAAAAAGTTAACTGGCAACGCTGACTAAATCCAGGGAGAAAAAAAAGGTATTTTGGACATTCATCGGTGAATGTCAACAATCACCAATTTGCGGACATTCACGGCAACATATACACAATTGCGAGTTATTTCAATGAGAACACTGAAGTAACTGAATAAAATGTAAAAAATGGATACAAAACTAATTATTTTGTTGCGAAATTATCCTTTTGTGAGCTTCCACTGCTGCAATTTCCTTGCTCTTATAAAGACTAAGAGCAAAATTCTCGTTTGTTTCTTCGTTTTGAAATTTTTTTCTCTCTTTGTTATTTTTTAGAGCGACTAAAGCCTTGTAAAGCGTTTATACTGAGCCTATTTCATTTTCGTTGAGTAATTGATAAGCGTTCCAGAATCTTAAAAAACAAGAATTATCTAAACAGGAGTGGCTAAGCACGAATGTGGATTGTATACAAATAAAATTAGGACAAACTTAAAATTTTTTGACATTTCGTCCAAAAAGCGGACTTGAGCCCCTTTGTATTTTGTAGAGCATGATTAATTTTTTCGTTCCCTTTTCACTAATACATGGATAGGCTTCAGTTTAGACTGTAGTACCTCTGATTAGAGGGTAAACATGCGGCACATAAAGAAGCCACATGTTGCTTTGTTGGCAATAAAACGGTTAAAAAGATTGTTTTGTTTTTTTCTGATTTTTGTTTTATAATTTTCATTTATATTGAGCTATTCGTTGTTGTGGCAGTTTTTTCTTTCTTTTCTTTAGTTTTTAGGTCTTTCAAAATAACATACTGATTAGTTTACATATATATATATATATATATATATATATATATATAATATATATATATATATATATATATATATATATATATATATATATATATATATATATATATATATATATATATATATATATATATATATATACATATATATATATATATATATATATATATATATATATATATATATATATATATATATATTATATATATATATATATTATATATACATATATATATATTATATATACATATATATATATATATATATATATATATATATATATATATATATATATATATATATATATATATATATATATATATATATATATATATATATATATATATATATGGCCATAATCGTTTTATATTCATAAGAACTCTAACGGAAGGATTTTGTTACATTTAATGGGGAAATCTTTATCCTTATCGAGAAGGATTGCGCTGCAAAAATTTAAAAAACAGTCAATAATTATTTCCCTATTTTCTAAAATAACTATTTGATACTGGGTACCTTAATCCCTTCTTCATAGGGGCTCACCCTAGACCACTTATTGAGTCAAGAGCAAGGTTGGGCTCAGTGGATACATCCACTCCAAGTTAGTTAATTATGAGTTATACATCTTCAACCAGGAATAGGTCAAACTACACTGCATAACAATCAGCAATAATAACCTTTCCTAAGGAAAACTATGAGGGATAGAAGATCCATCAGACAGGAAAATGGCCCAAATAAAAGGGTTTAATGATTGAAAATAGAACCTTATTTCATGGATAGGAACATGGAAGAAAGACAGGATTATTTGATTCTACTAGAAGCCTTATGGCGTTGAGATTATATATGCGTTCACTTTATAAAGTAAACAAAATAATATAAAGAAGAAACGACCAAAAAGGGGGGTTTAAAGGCAAAACAAAAGCCCCCATTTTTGATCATTTCTTCTCTATATTATGGCAGACCAATGTGGTCTATGAAATTACCTTTAAACTAAATAATTATCGAGAAAGGAAAAACTAACTAATTTACAGGAAATTTTAACAGAAATAAGCCAGAAACTAAGCAGAGACATTGTTCTTTGTCGTCTCTTCTGTTTTTAGGTTGTCATCAAAGGCTTTTCACCGTCTCCTATCAATCATTGGGCTGTCATCCCTCAAGAAATACGCTAGATAACTCAGGTATTTTGCATTAAAGACAACATGCTCAGGTCTTTGGCCTCGCAAATATAGGCTGACGTCACGTCCTTCAGCTCATTCTGCTTCGTACTATTGGTGGTTCAGGCTTCTGACCCTCCTAATTGCGCTCTTGCTCATTATGGGGGATGCTAAGGCCTTCGAACCTCGCAAGCATATTATCATATTATCATGACGTCACTTTTCTATTTCTTTGCGAAGTATAACCTAATTTCATCCTCACCTCCCTCTCTCCGCTCTGGCATATAGCCCTCGAGAGCTACTCTAAAAAGCTGGGTCTTTCGACTCTTGTATATAAGGATCTTCGATCTTCACAAATCTAGCTTGACGTAACCTCCCTTCACTCAATATGATTACTATAGCCAACAGCTTTGGCCTTCTATCCTCGCACATCTGTCATCATGACGTCATAATTTTATTCAATTTTTATTTCTCGTATTCTTTGTAGTATATATCCGTTCGCGAGGTTATAAAACTGTTCTATATAAATTTGCTTGTTTTTAGCTGGATTGGTATAGCTAATCTCGTGTGTGCACAAAAAAACTATTCGTACACACAAGCAATTGATTTTGTGTATACATTTTAGATACATTTTCTGGTCTTTCTTCACTTCAATTTTTTGACTTTATAACCTTTTTCCATACTCATTACTCGAAAAACTAGTTAGGTTATTTGTATTATCACTTTATGAGGATATGGTCGTCATTCAGTGTGTCATTCGTATGACACATATGGTCGTCATTCAAACAAATGTGTCATTCAGAGCATCGTCATGAGATTTTCCCCAGCAATTGAAAATTTATATAGAAGTTCAAGAAGAATAATAGATGCATTATCTTTAGGGATGATATTTTTAGCATAGATACCCCGCTTTAAACTCGAAGAATTGTGACGCCAAATAATGTAAAGGAGGACACAGGAATTTTTGAAGGGATAGGACTAACGAAATGGGGTGAAGATTTAAGGACACGAAGGTTTGCTAGCATGTCCAAGTCCGAGTCATCTTGTGCATTGTCATTGAGGATGCTCATAGCGTTCCTCGTTTAATTTATATAGCCGGTTTCTGGAACCTTTCAAGACTTAACAGGGCCTGTCTTGTAATCAAAATTAGAGTAATTTATTTCAAAACAGGTTTCATATTCCTTGATAACAGAAACCACAGGCTAAATTTTGTTGTCTTTCATAATCCTAATCCTTGGGTATTTTGTCAAACCCGCAATTAATAAAAAGGCACAAATGAATTTTAAACCGGTTAGTTCTGCAAATTGTTCTTCTTCCTGATGTTAACTGCTGAGTTGGAAACAGGGTTTAGAAGATGCCGATGCTTGGCACTAGCGAAGAGATATTACCGAATTCTACTACTTACTGATCGAACACACCCTAAGGTCACACATCGGAAGCCCAGGCTCAAGCAAACGAAAGAGGGAAGGGGAAGGCCCCCATTTGCTTTTAATATTTAGAAAGTGCCCTAGAGCTTTCAGTTCTCAATCAAATGGCTCTATGCCAAGTTTCTAAGACACCCCTTTCACACTAAGTGGCTAGAAAAATATCAATAATAACAGTAATACAATGTAGGCAAATTACTCTTTACTGAGGCAACGCAAGGAGCATTGCCTTTTAACAAGTTAAACATAAAAAATAAATCTTAAAGGAACCAAGAAAAAGATCGGCCTATAGTACAATTTGAGCCAAAACTATTTTTATTTAACTCGAAAAGCTTTTGAGGGTCGCATTTCCTGGTAGCAAGGAAACAAATTATTGGTTTTTATTTCATTTTGAGGGGATATTTGTCTTTTAAATATTTTTTATACTTTTAACTGATGTTAATTTACTTGTTGTTTTTAGTTGTTGAATCTATGATGCCCTTAGGGGCTTGTGATAGCATTGGTTTTTTTTAATACATATAAAAAAAAGTGCGAACTGTTCTGTGTACTAAATATAAAAAAAACGCGAATGTTCACGAACCACAGTAAATAGTATACAGTATTAATACCAAGCATAAAAAAAAAATGCAAATACAGAGTTTGACGATTACTTTGTACACACAGAACTTATTTAAGATTTCTCTAATTACACGAAAACCTTACAAATAATTACTTAAAATAACCATAGCACATCTAAAAACGTGATAGGGAGCATAAAAATGTAGCTACGTGTGCTGCTCCGCAACTGTGACGCTTAATTGTCCCAATAGTCCACGGGGTCTTGGCACCGGAGGTATAGTTGCGGCTTTGATTGACGTTACTACATTGAATAAAATCAAATTTTGAATGGGGCTAATAGTACAAAAAAGTTTTAGGCAAACGGAGACACAAATTCACCTGCCCTTTCATCACCTCTCTATTATCACAAAATATCAAGGCCCCTTGCCTCTTTTCCCCCAATACTCAAGTTTCAACTCGACCCAATAAGTCGTTCTAGAGATGTTTCAGATATACCATTTTCATAACCTGAATACAAACTTTCATTCGATTTATCTATGCTCCTTCTTCAAGTTAAAATTTAAGGCCACTTGGCCCTCCAGCACCCCCTGGAAAATACCAACACGATTCACAAAGCTATTCCTAGCGTAACGCAGATATGTGATATTGATAACCTGGGTTAATATCTCTTTCGGTTTATATCACTGCTTAGTCTGTAATAGATCATAGACCTGCCTGGGCTTATACTGTCAAAAATTCGAACATATGAAGTTTCATGAAGTTTCCATGAAGTTTCCCATGAAGTTTCAATTTAATCAACAAAGCCATTTCCGAGATATTGCAGATAAGGTGCTTTAAACACCTGGTAACACTTAACCCCTTTTTATTTAGCACTACTAACCGTAGGTAGGTTATTAACCCCATATGAGCCTACTGTGCAAAACCGTTTATGTGAATTCGAGAAAAGACTTTTTAGTCTCCCTATCAAAAGCCTGGCCCTCTTCCAAGGCAAACTTTGAGATCCAACTGCCCCCCCCTAACATTCCCTGCAAGTTTCAACTTGATACTTCATTTCCAAGATGCTGTAGATGCGTTATTTCTATAGTACATGATCAATGATCAACACATGATCAATGAGTCCCATCTATAATCTACAATCTACGCATCTACAATCAGCCCTCCAATAAGAAAGGTTCTGGGGAAACACAATACCTTAAAGGTACACGGCTCTTTACACAGAAGCGCTATAATGTTGCCTTTGCCAATTCTTATTTCGTTATTTCTGTTGTCCTTACAAATATCAAGTTTAAAATATCAGGTATTTATTCAGACTAGCGACTAATACTTAGTTTTCAAAGTTTTGTGAAAGTAAATTTCTGAAAACATGAATTTTATTTTATCCAAGAAACAATAATTGGCTACGATAGTTTTCCCTCTCAATGAGATAATGTATTTTTGTTTTAGTTCTATTTACTAAAGGGCTACCACTAATTTGAGTTTTGTGACAGTAAATTTCTGAAAACATGAATTTTATTTTATCCAAGAAACAATAATTGGCTACGATAGTTTTCCCTCTCAATGAGATAATGTATTTTTGTTTTAGATCTATTTACTAAAGGGCTACCACTCTTTGAGATTTTTCCAAAAGAGAAAACTTGTGCCCTCTATATTTTTGCCATCTGAATTTAAAAATAAAAAAGTTAAAAGTAAAAACCTTTCTTGGAGTATCATTAAAAAATGTATTTTTGACACTTTAATTGAAAAAATTGGACAAAATGTTCCCAGATTTTGAAAAATATATTTTGACACCCTTTAGATTGAAATCTCAGTCCTGAGTCTTGGATGTTGAAAAAAGTATGTATTATTTCATATATTTATATTATATATATTGTTCTATATTATCACATTATATATAATATGAAAACTTGTAAGTTATATTATATAATATATATGAAACTTTATCCTCAAAATTTTAAGTTGATGTAAGCTCCAATCCTCAAAATTTTAAGTTGATGTAAGCTCCACTTCGATATACAAAAAATACTAAAGAGAAACAACACTAAAGAGAAAATACTTTTCGGACTTACTACAAAAGGTGCAACATTTTTCAAAAGCTTGTACGATCCGAAAGTCGTGTCAAAGCGATACACTTAGTGGAAATAACTATTTACATTCGAGTCATTGGAGTCAATATAACGTAAATATTTTTTTATCCAGAATTTTTTTTTTTCTAGATAACACCGAATGTAGTCGCGGCACTAGTAGTAGAAGTGCTATGGGGTTGTGTGGGGGTTATAAAAAAGGAATTATGGGAAATAGGGAATTCTTGGGGGGGTGTAAAGAGTGAGGCTTTAAATAGATTCGGGATAGAGGAGGGGCTTGCGTGGGTGCGTTGGCCTCAGGCAGCTTGGTGTAGCATTAGGTTGTTAGTGGTAGCAATAGTAACTTGTTTACATTCGAGTCATTTGAGTCAATATAACGTAAATATTTTTTTTTCTTTATTTGAAACATTCAATTATATCAATAGATCTTTATAACTTATATCTTTGAGATAAATTACTTTTTGAATATTTTTAAATATTTTTCTAATATCGTAAATAATTAACCTTTAATATTTCTACTATTAAATGATTATTTAAATAATCAACGAGTCTTTATAAAACTCGAATCCACCTTCTTTGGAGTAAAGCAGTTTGAGACATACCTTATACATAAACAAACAGGTCCAAAAATTTCTTCATTAAAGCATTCCATTTGTTCATCAATATTGGTAAGAACGGTGGGCTCATAAAACAATCCACCTAGTTTGTGTTGCTTTCCTCCAATCACAACCTTTGCTCCTTTATTTACAGCATCTTTAACAAGGCTTTCAACCTGAGAAAACAAAAATAGTTACAAGTCAAGAATGTGATCTTAGTAAATAGTATATCTATCTATATATATAAAAATAAGTTGTCTGTGTGTGTGTGTGTCTGTCGAGTGACGTCATGTTTGTGTGTCGACTGACGTCATGTCTTCGACTGACGAAATTACAGACCGGGACATCGGGACACGAATGACGACCGGGACACCGGCACATCTATATATATATAAAAATAAGTTGTCTGTGTGTGTGTGTGTGTCTGTCGAGTGACGTCATGTTTGTGTGTCGACTAACGTCATGTTTTCGACTGACGAAATTACAGACCGGGACATCGGGACACAAATGACGACCGGGACACCGGCACATAGGGAATATAAATGACGACCGGGACACTCAAAGAGAAAGCGACCGGGACACAAGGAATGTTCGATTAGCAATCACCATCAACAAAGCACCGGGACACAAATGACAACCGGGACACAGGGAGTATAAATGACGACCAGGACATAAGTAAAAAAAAACTAAAAAAACTAAAAAAAAGGTAAAAACTACAAAAAAACTAAAAAGAAAAAAACTAAAAACTATTAAAAAAAAACTAAAAAAGCTAAAAAACTAAAAAAACTAAAAAAGTAAAAAAATAAAAAAAGGAAAAAAATGAAAAATAAATGAGAAACAAACATAAAAAAATAAAAACAAAAAAACTAAAAAGAAAAAAAGGGGAAAAATACAAAAATTTATTTCATCATATACCATTTCAAAAACGAATGTATATACAGACCGGGACACCGGGATACAAATGACGACCGCGACACAGGGAATATAAATGACGACCGGGACACAGGGACACAACTACAACTGGGACGCCGGGGGGCACAGGGGGATATATAAATGACGACGGGGACACAGGGAATGTTCGATTAGCAATCACCATCAACAAAGCTCAAGGGCAATCATTAGAATCATGAGGTATAACTAAAAAAAACTAAAAAAAAAGGTAAAAAACTAAAAACTAAAAAAAGACCAATTCAAAAACGAATGTATATACAGACCGGGACACCGGGAAACAAATAACGACCGGGACACCGGGACACAAGGAATATAAATGACGCCCGGGAAACTCAAAGAGAAATCACAGACTGGGACACCGGGACACAAATGACGACCGGGACACAGGGAATATAAATGACGACCGGGACACAGGGACACAACTACAACGGGGACGCCGGGGGCACAGGGGGATATATAAATGACGACGGCGACACAGGGAATGGTTGATTAGCAATCACCATCAACAAAGCTCAACGACAATCATTAGAATCATGAGGTATAGATCTGAATACGGATTGTTTTCCCATGGACCATTATATGTTGCATGTTCAAGAGTCGGTAAACCTGACAATCTATTTATATGCACAGACAATGGGACAGCAAAGAATGTTGTATATTCGCAAGTTTTACGTAGTTAAAAACATATATATATATATATATATATATATATATATATATATATATATATATATATATATATATATATATATATATATATATATATATATATATATATATATATATATATATATATATATATATATATATATATATATATATAAGTATATATAAATGTATATATATATATATATATATATATATATATATATATATATATATATATATATATATATATAATAGTAGCGCTGTATGCCTTATGATTTACTGAACTTCCTTCTGTGACAAAACTTCCTAATGACAGAAATTGATACTGATAACGACCCGTCACACAATATATCCTCCTGTGACCAAAAAAGCATAAACCCATGTCATTTTCCTTGACATAAGGGTTCCCGCTTCTGTACGAAGAGAGACTTCAACTAAAGTCTCCGAAGTTTCCAGATTACTATGCAGAATCCCAATTTTTTCACTCTCGCTAAAAAAAAATGAAAAATACTTCTATTGGTATTTTTATTGAATTTTTTTTAAGCATATTTATTTATTTGATTAGAAAAAGAAGAAAATGTACAGCACGATGATGCAATCCCTTTGCATCATCTGAAGTGCCCTTTATAAGAGTGAAAGTGATCAAAGGGCAGATACCTCCCCCTCCACGTCGTATTTTCCCAAAATGCAACTGACTGAAATTTTGAGATGACCATTTGTTGTCCTAGAAACTTCAAAAAGGGCTAATTCGATTGGAAATTGAAAGTGCTAGTGTCCTTTTAAATAGTTTAAAGAGATTGGAGGGCAACCAGCATCCCCCCACGCCCATTATTTCACCAAACACATCCAATCAAAATTCTAAAATAGACATGTTGTTCAGCGTAGTTGAAAGGTCCCAAAATTATGTCTTTGAGGATGACACCCCGCACAGCCCTCATGATAAGTGTTGTAAGATATACCCCGGGGGCTTATAAAGTTTTTACAGAAAGAGTGGTCACCCTTTTCAAGAGTCAAAGTAATCGGAGGGTATCTGCCACCCCCCCCCCCCCCCGCCACGCCGTATTTTCTCCAAATGCATCCGATAGAAATTTTGAGATAGCCATCTGTTCAAAATAGTCCAAAGATGACATAACAAGGTCGTTGGGGTTGAAACAACCCCCCAGGATCTGGGGTAAGGGTTGTAAGTTAATGCCACAGGGCCATGTAAGGTTTTTACGGAAGAGAATCAGACGCGATGGAGGGCAACGGTCCCCCTCCCCGACATCCTTTTTTCCCCAAACACATTCGATCGAAATTTTGAGATAGCTGTTTTGTTACCAATAGTCCAAAGAGCATATAAGAGTGTCTTCAGGGTGGAAACAACCCCCCAGAGCCTTGGGACAAGGGTTGTATGGTATGCACCAGGGCATATAAGGTTTTAAAGGAAAGGGTGGTCGCATAAACTTTTGATCGCTCATTTGATTAGAAGTCAGAAGTTTAAGTGCCCTTTTAAGAGTCAAAAGTGAATGGAGGGCAATTCTCCCCCCTTCCAAGTCTATCATTCCCAAAAAAAATTAGGACTAAAACTTTAAGAAAGCTATTTTGTTCAGCATTGCTGAAAGGCCCAGTAATAATACCTTTGAAGATGTCAGCCTCCCACACAGTCTTCAGGGCATTGGCTGTAAGTTAGGCAATTCGTTCACTACTCTATTTACAATATTGAGTGAAAATTTGAGCTAAATCAATAGACGCTATGTGCATGCAGGATGTCAAAATAGGGTATCTCCAGAACTGATTTGGTTATTAAGATGGAACTTTCAGAGAATGCTTAAAGGTGAAGATCAGCTGACCAAAAGGCAATATGTGCACAATACTTCTAATGCTAGTATTACTGCTACATATGTGCTAAGTTGAAACTGCCAGGACTTGATGAGAGGGAGATATTTTACAGACCAAAAGGCAATATTTTAATACTAGTGCTGCTACTAGTACTACTGCTATTACTATTAATACTCTATGCTACTATACTTTTGGGACGGGGGTCAGTGGCGTGACTCTGTAAGCTTAGCCAGAGTCGACCCAGCTCTAAATTGGTACCTGGAGAAATCTGGGGAAGGTAAACAGGAAGGGTGTGCGAAAGCACAGGATGGCTGGCCCCCAACCCCCCATTGCACTTGCTGGCTGAAGGGCCATGAAACGGAGATCAACACCGCCGGTACGGACTGTAAAGTCTAATGCCGTACCCTCTACCTTTACCTTTTTATGCTACTATACTAGCAATGTCTATACTACTACTGTGACTTCTATTACAACTATGCCTAAGGGTATGAAGGTGAAATTTTCAAGGAATTTTGAGGGGGAAAGGTGGACTAAATCACAACACACCATCTGTATTCAGGTTGCCAAAAGGGCATAATAGCAATATCTTAAGAACAGTTTGTTGTGTGAAATTGAAACTAACAGGGCTTGTTGTGGGGGATGTTGAACAAACTAAAAAAAAAATATTCGCGTCCTAATTCTGCTGCTTCTACTCATTTTACTACTACTGCTACTATTATTACTACTTCCACTACTATTACTGCCACTAAAGCTAAGGCGTCTTCTATTAATTCTACTGCTACTACTACTGCTGCCGCTATTAAAACTATGGCTATTAAGGGGGGAAATTTGGGATATATTGAAACTGTAGGGAACTATCGAAACACACTGTGCCCACATAAGTTTTCAAGAGGACGAATCAGGAATGCTTCAGGAGCGATTGATGATATTAAGTTGAAAGTTTCAGCGGATGTTGAAGAAATCAAACGTGCTATGCGCATACTACTACTAATGCTACTACAACTATTGCTACTACGCAAGCTAAGGGTATTAAGGTGAAGCTTTTAAGGAATATCCAGAAGGATGTTGAAGTAAATCAAAACTAGCTATGAGTATGTGGACTTTCAAAAAGGTGACAAAGTAATATTCGGAGAACGGCTTACATTATTAATTAACTTGTGGCGGATTTTGAAATAGCCATGTGAATCCTGTTTATACTACCCTTACAGTTACTGTAACTAATGACGCAAAGGGTATGAAGGTGAAACTGTTAGGGAACGTTTAGGGGGAGTTTCAATTAAACACAGAAACTGTATGCATGCAGGTTTTCAAAAAGAAATATTATCAATATCAAAAGCAACATAACTTTATAATAGCAAGGAATATCATTGCAACTTTTAAAGCAGCTAATTCGATTCAAAATTAAAAGTTCTAGTGTCCTTTTAAGAGTAACAAGAGATTGAAGGGAAGCAGCCCTTCTCCCGAGCCCATTTATTTTCCAAACACATCCAGTCAAAATTTTGAGACAGCCATTTTGGTCAGCATAGTAGAACGGTCCAGCAACTATGTCTCTAAGGATATTGGCCATGTCAACCACCCACAATTATGCAATTGCCCCATTATATTTTAAAAACCAAATGTTGCTTTAAAACTAAATCAAAAGGCATTATATTTATGGTTGCCAATAAGACACCTCAGCAATATATCGAGAACGACTTTTTCGGGCTACTACTATTACTACTTCTGCTTTTACAATTTTAGTAAATGAAAAGAGTGTAAGTGTATCCAGGTTGCCCAACAGCATAGATAAAATCTTTTAGGAGTTATATTAAGTTTGAATTTTTCAGGTCAACTTGAAAAGGCATAAAACTAAATTGAAGAATACCATTTGTGTCAACTAATCGTTGAAAAACTTTCTCCAAGATATAAATAGCAAGCCAAACATTTATAGAAAATAAATGGATTCTTATGGAAAAAACGAAAAAATATATTTTTTTTTTTTTTTCATTAAAAAGATTATGTCAATAAAAAACGAACAAAAAACAATTCAAAAAATTTTTCCACCAAAACAGTTTTTTCAAAGAAAAGTAAAGAGGCATATTAGCTCACAGACGAGAGAAAATTGCATTAAATAATCAAGTCAAAATTAAAACGATCAGAAACAACCACAAAGTAGAATTAACGCCACCTACACATTCTAAATAGCATTTTTCTCAACGCCATAAAAATTTTAATTTAATTCCTTTGGCAGTTCTTGAGATATCACAGATACATCCTTTTGACAATGATGATGCAGAGAGTGCCTTTTGATTTAATTCAACATAAGTATGATAGACCCTATATAGAAAAATTGCCACCATATAGAAAAATTGGGAAAAAAGTTTCCCACCTTGAACAACAAGGAAAACCACTTTTTTGCATTGGTAGCACTGATAAGTTATCTTTTTTTCTTCGGCGTTAGCAGGGCAGTACAGCATCATAAAGAGCTATTTAGGGGCTCATTTGAAAGGAAGTCACAATATATAGCATCTTCCGCAATTAACAAAAGACAATATTGCAATGAAATGTCACTTTTGGCATAAAAATGCGTCTTTCTATACAAGATAATATAAGAAACGTACCACTTGACACGTACACGTAATACACGTACACGTACCACTTGACAAGGGATAGTACAGCATAACTAATTGATGTTTATCTGCTCTAAAGTACCAAGGACATTAAAAATGAAATTTTATTTTTTAAACTCAGGAAGTGGAAACTTACACAGTTATATACGTCTCAAAAAATTAGGAAAACCTGGAAACTCAACCTTCAAGCAGTTCGTGGTAACGAACCGTCAGTAAAGAGTGACGCGGCTCAATAGTAACCGAAACTCTAAAACCGGAATTTCCATGGCAATACATACTACATCAAAAGAATTAAATTTTTATATTGTTTCCAAATATAAAGTCGCTAAGTTTAATGTTAAAAATCAAAAGCTAGGAGCCAAAAAAAAATCGCCTGATTTTCAAAAAAGCAGGGAAACACCCCCAAAAAGTCAAGCCATCCTAACAAAACTTTTTTTTGCCAAAAGGCCTCATTACTGATGAAGAATCACCGGAAATTCATTCAGTTGATTGAATCGCTCGATTTGCAAATCGAGTGATTAGAGAGGTAAGTAGCTTCAAAAACCTCAAAGACGAAGAAAGACCAAGAAATAATCCTGATTTTTTGTACGAGTTCGAGAAAAGAGGTACATAAGTTAAGTAGCGATGCATCCAAAAACTAAATATTACAAATAGAATTTTTTATAACGGAAAATATTGAAGAAAATTTAATAAATTTTTACTCTCTGTCTCAGTACACTGAATGCGAAAAAAATACAGCCAGGCGCCAGCTTTAAGATTGAATATAATAAATTTGAGATAATCATGAAAGACTTTGTGTTTTTGTATGAGCTCGTACAAGTTTTTGTACGAGTTAGGAAAAGAGGTTGAGCAGTTAATTAGCGATGCATCTTAAAATAAAATAATAAAAAAATAACTTTTTACAACTGAAAATGTTCAAGAAAATTTAATAAATTTTTATTCTCTGTCTCAGTGCACTGAACAAGAAAAAAAAATACAACCATGCACCAGTTTTAACATTAAATATAACAAAAGGTGAGATAGGCATAAAAGACTTGTGTTTTTTTTTGTATGAGTTCAAACAAGTTTTTTGTACGAGTTCGGAAAAGAGATTCAGAAGTTAAATAGCGATGCATCTTAAAACAAAACATTAGAAAAATAACTTCTTATAACTGAAAATGTTGAAGAAAATTTAAGAAATTTTTATTCTCTATCTCAGTGCACTGAAAACGAAAAAAAAAAACAACCAGGCACCAGTTTTAAGATTAAATATAACAAAAGGTGAGATAAGCATGAAAGACTTGTTTTTTTTTGTACGAGTTCGTACAAGTTTTTTGTACGAGTTCGGAAAAGAGGTTCAGAAGTTAAGTAGGGATGCATCTTAAAACAAATAAATAAAAAAAACAAGTTTTTTTAACGGGAAGTAAGGAGCGACATTAAAACTTAAAACGAACAGAAATTACTTCGTATATGAAAGGGCTACTTCTTCATCAACACCCCGCTCTTTACGCTAAAGTTTGACTCTTTCTCTTAATTCTACTTTTTAAAACAGTAAAAAACTTTAGCGTAAAGAGCGGGGCGTTGATGAAGAAGTAGCCCTTTCCTATACTAAGTAATTTCTGTTCGTTTTAAGTTTTAATGTCGCTCCTTATTTCCCGTTAAAAAAAACTTGTTTTTTTTTTTATTTAATTTCTGAACGTTTTTGAATCATTGCATGCTTTGATTTTGGCTCTCTACAGATGAATAATTAAAACGAAATTTGCATATTTATTGTTTTGGCTAATTGGCTTTCTCGTAGTTTTGATCGAGTGATTTTGAGAAAAAAAGGAGCGGGGAGGAGGCCTAGTTGCCCTCCGATTTTTTGGTTACTTAAAAAGGCAACTATAACTTTTAATTTTTTACGAATGTTTATTAGTAAAAGATATACGTAACTTACAAATTAGCTTACGTAACGAACTTCTGTATTCTCATGTTTTTATTACGTATATGAAGGGATTCACCCCCTCGTCAGTACCTCGCTCTTTACACTAAAGCTTAAATCTTGTCCCAATTTCTTAAGAATGACCCCTGAATCACAAAAGCCGTAGAATAAATAGTTGAAATTACTAAAAATGCTTTAGCGTAAAGAGCGAGGTATTAGGAGGAGGTGAGCCCATCATAGACGTAATAATTTCTGTTCGTTTTCAGTTTTAATGCTTCTCCTTACTTTCAGTTGAAAAAACTTTTTCATATTTATTTTTTCATTGTTTTTTTTTTAAATAATACTAGAAAATCCTGCTCTCCCTTCATAAAACTTCTCTTCCTCCATGACAAATTCCTCCGAGGAAAGTTCCCCACACATATCCCCCTCTTCTCAACCCCCCCCCCCCCCTCCATCTAAAAATCCCCAGAAAACGTCTGTACTCTTCCAAATAACCATTACTATATGTAAGCACTGGTCAAAGTTTGTAACTTGTGGTCCCTCGCACGGGGACTGTGGGGGAGTAAGTCGTCCCCAAAGACATAGTTATAAGGTTTTTTGACTACGCTGAATGAAATGGCTGTCTCAGAAATTTGATCCGGTGACTTTCGGAAAATAATTAGCGTGGGAGGGGGCCTAGGTGCCCTCCAATTTTTTTGGTCACTTAAAAAGGGCACTAGAAATTTTCATTTCCGTTAGAATGAGCCCTCTCGCAAGATTCTCGGACCACTGGGTCGATACGATCACCCCTGGAAAAAAAAAATAAATAAACACGCATCCGTGATCTGCCTTCTGGCAAAAAATACAAAATTCCACATTTTTGTAGATAGGAGCTTGAAACTTCTACAAAAGGGTTCTCTGATACGCTGAACCTGATGGTGTGATTTTCGTTAAGATTCTATGACTTTTAGGGGTTGTTTCCCCCTATTTTCTAAAATAAGGCAAATTTTCTTAGACTTGTAACTATTGGTGATGTAGCTATTGGTATCAAAATTCCATTTCTTAGAGTTTTGGTTACTATTGAGCCGGGTCACTCCTTACTACAGTTCGTTACCACGAACTGTTTGAAAATATTAGAAAAATCGCTTCTTATAACCGAAAATGTTGAAGAAAATTAAAAAAAAAATATAACCAGGCACCAGTTTTAAGATTAAATATAATAAAAGGTGAGATAAGCATGAAAGATTTGTGTTTTTTTGTATTAGTTCGTACAAGTTTTTTGTAAGAGTTCGGAAAAGAGGTTCAGAAGTTAAGTAGCAATGCATCTTAAAACAAAATAACAGAAAAATAACTTTTTATAACTGAAAATGTTGAAGAAAATTTAAGAAATTTTTATTCTCTATCTCAGTGCACTGAAAACGAAAAAAAAAAAACACAATCAGGCACCAGTTCTAAGAAAAAAATATAACAAAAGGTGAGATAAGCATAAAGACTTTTATTACAAGTATTAGTATAATTACTTTTATTAGTTTTTATTAGTATTATTAGACTTTTTGATACAAGTATAGTATAAAGACTAAGTTAGTACAAGCATTTTGCACGAGTTCGGAAAAGAGGTTCAAAAGTTAAGTAGCGATGCATCTAAAACAAAATATTAGAAACAGAATTTTTTCTGTTTTTAGTAGAAAAAATAGCCAAGTTAAGTGGCAAAGAACAATATTATAAATCAACTTTCCATTCCTTAGCAGATGTGTTGCCATAGTAGATATTGATGAAATTATAGTCATGGAAGAAGAGGACTAAACAAGAGTTCGAATGACAGAAAAAGTAAAAAACTGTAGAAAATCAGGCGTAATTAATGTAGTCAGGACATTAAAGGTAGTCTCATATGTGTCTCAGTAGGCGTTCTTGAGTTACTATAGTGACTCAACTTCGATCACGTTATACAGGAGAGTCCCATAGCCGTTGCACTGTAGTAATTTGTGATCAAAGATATTTCATTCGCTTTAATGCTATCATATATGTGGATAGAAACCATTATTTTGATAAAAGATATATTTTTGACACTATTGTTCGTTCTTTACTATTTCCAGCAGGAAAAAAAGGAAAGATTTTTCCTCTATGTGATATATAATAGCATTTACAACGAAACGAATCCGTAAATAACAGCATCTACATTAAAAAGTGTCTGAAAAGCAAACAATGTGCAATGTCCATAATTTTAGCCCTTGGATCATGGCTAAAATTAGCCTTGGACTACGTGGATCATGTCCTAGATTAAAGCAAATAAATTTTTCATAGGTTATTTATTTGTAATATTTATGTGATTTTTTGTTTTTTATTTTTTGTCGTCTTTGGGTCACGCAAGGTAATGTATTGTTTATGTTTTTTATTGTTGTTTGTTTCGGTATATGGTCTCATTCTCCACATTCTCCATATTCTCCACATTATCTTTTTTTCTTTTTTTTTTTTTCCTTGAACTTAGCACAGCCTCGCAAGCTTCGCTTATGTAGTGCTATTGATTAAAAAATGCTTATTTCTAATAAAATTGTTCTACTACTACTACTACTACTACATTAAAAAGTGTCTGAAAAGCAAACTGCGTGCAATGTCCATAATTTTAGCCCTTGGGACTACGTGGGTCATATACTAGATGTGATTTAATGTCACGACATTAAAGTTAGTCCTATATGTGGCTTAGTATACGTTATAATAGACCTTTGGCTGGCATGATTTACACTAACAAAAAATCTGGGTACTGAAGAAGTAAATACGTGGAAATAAGTGGTGATTTCTCATACCATTGAAAACACAATGCCCAAAAACATATATCCAATTTAAGGATGAAATGAATGTTGGTTTCAATATGAACAAGTTATATCCGATTGGTTCCCAAGTATTCATTATGAAAAATGAACTATGTGGATTTCCCATAGTAATCAAAGAACAGTCACAAAATAGAGACGTTAGATTAAGCATCATTCGATATGATTGTGGCCATCTATCCGACTTTAAAAAAGATTTAACGACTTAAGAAACATAGAGGCCTAATAACAAATGACAAATGCGCGAATCAGTTTCTAAACGAACAAGGAGAATCAAACAGTACGTGGTAACGAACTGTAGTAAGGAGCGACCCGGCTCAATAGTAACCGAAACTCTAAAAAATGGAATTGTGATACCAATAGTTACATCAAAAGAATCGCATTTTAATGCTGATTTTAAATATATAAGTTTCATCACGATCAATTATACCCATCAAAAGTTACGAGCCTGAGAAAATTTGCCTCATTTCAGAAAATAGGAGGAAATACCCCCTAAAAGTCATAGAATCTTAACGAAAATCATACCGTCAGATTCAGCGTATCAGAGAACCTTATTGTAGAAGTTTCAAGCTCCTATTTAAAAAAATGTGGAATTTCACATTTTTTGCCAGAAGACAGATCACGGATGCGTGTTTATCTGAAACATAGGACAAGTAGCCGAGGCCAGTACCACCCCTAGCAGGGTGCTGAAACATCATAGGAGCTGTTAAAGGGCTCATTCGAAAGCAAATTGCTATATCTAGTGCCTTCCTTTGGAGTTTACTTCAAAAGATTCTTTTTTTCTTTTTTTAGCACTTTCAATAAAAATCATGTCAGTAAGCAAGCTAAGTCAATTGCTAATGGGAGAATTCTTTCCCGATATAATTGGTGGATGGTCTTTCATTTTCTTTTTTTTTTAATTCAGTGTTTGTTTGACCCTGTTTGAGATTACTTCAAAAGGCTAGTTTTTCTTTTCTTTTTTTTTAGCACTGAAGAAGACTTGGCGGAGATCCGTGCCAAAACGTCTGCTTTTGTTCTTTTCGCGTTTTTTTCTGTCCACTAGCTGATATTACCCTTGTTTTCCGGGATATTTTTTTTCAACCACACTTCTTTCTGTTTGTCATATGATAAGTTCTAATGACGCCATTTGATAGAAACACATGGCTAAAGTAAAACCTGCTTCATAACGGAAAGGCTCGTTTTTCAAAATAATGACGCTACTTAATAGAAACACATAGCAAAAGTAAGACCTGCTTAGTTCTTTTTCGTTCTCTTTTACCACCTATGCTATGTGGTAAATCTCATTGTGCTAAGACCGTGTCCAAAAGGGGGGGGGGGTTGGAATCCTCCCACGAAATTTTGCCTAACTTTTTAAAAACGTAACAAAAATGCATATAAACAGCTGATAAGGAGCTCAAAGAAACCGTCAGAATTCACGTCAAATAACCAGCAGTGATACTTTATTAAGAGGCTATTAACGAGCTTGTTCAAATATATGACAAATGCCTCAAACGTCAAGATGATAGATGAGATTACACACTACTTTTGGCAAGAAAATCATTTTTTATTCATCTGTCTTTACTATAATGGATTTACAAAAATGAATTTTTGATTGGTGAGAAGAGAAAGTATCAAGGGAGAAAAGGGGAGAAAGTAGAATCTATTGCTTGTCCTATGTGTGGATCTCAGGATGAAAGTTTGAAACAATTTTTGTGTGAATGTGTCGAATTGAATGAATGGAGGCGAGAAATGTATGGTAAAGAAAAATTGAACGAGATATGGATGATAGATAGAATGAAAGAGACAAATTTCCTGAGCATTAAAAGGATAGCAAGGTTTGTCATGATTGCAGCGGCACATCGTGAGCGTTTTCTTTAAATAGCATTAATTTATTTTAGTTAATCTGTTGTTTGTTTTTTATGTAAATTTTCTCTAGCCCACAGGCTATTTCTGGAATAAATTATTATTATTAATTATTAATTATTATTATTATACAGCCAATCATATATTGGAAAAAAATCAATCCTTTTATTAAAAGCACCTTATATATCAAACAGAAAATTAAACTCGTTTCAAAATGGAATAAAGAGTATAATTTTGTTTCTCGAGAACCTATGAATATAAGTCAAAACGAAAAATTCCGTTTCTTATCCTTAGTTTCGATATTTTATTTTACTTTAATTCTATTACGATATATTTTCGCTTGATTATAATTTTAATCCTAATTTGGAATTCCAAGGACAGTGAAAATGGAACCTGATTGTTTGAATAGGTTAAGTCGAAACGTACACAGCCAATTCTTTATATCTTTAAAAAATTAGGGTAAATCACGAATTCAACTTGTCAATGAAAAAACTCCAGATATGGTTATACAATTGTAGTAGTGACGGATGCGAAATAAAAAAGAGAAACTTAGGCGAATAATCAGCAAGAAATCAGCTAAAACATATGACAACGGTGACAACAAAAAATAAGCTAAAAACAAGCTTTAGATGGTGAACCTTTCTATGAGGGCATGGTTGTCTCTAAGAATCTGTTAATGTCTCTGGTTAAATGTTTATACATTTTTATGGACATTTTTATTTTTATTGTCAAAATCAACGATTTTTTTTTTTTTTTTTTTTTTTTTTTTTTTTTTTTTTTTCATGGTTCTATGTGGAAATACTGACGAAATCATGGTACTGCCGTGAAAACCATCGCTTTAAAATAACCAAAAGATGAGTAGTTTTCAGGTATGAATAGACAAAAGTAGGGTAGGGGGGGGGGGGGGTATTTTGGCATCCTTGGTACCGTAATTTTACTTTAACAACTTTCAATTTATAAATTTTGCTACGACTATTATTTAACGGTAATACTACTTTTTGACGTAAAATATCAGAGTTATTTCTTTAAACAATATTTTTGACGAAGAAGAGTCGAATTACAGAAAAACAATTTAAATTGAATTGCCTTTATCCCCCCCCCCCCTCTGTCTCTGATCCTTGCGTCAAGTAGCGACATGTTTATTGGCCTGGTTACCCTGGCCTAGTTAGGGTTGACCAGCTTAATGTTCCCTAGCCTTTGCAACTTAATACGAAAAGATAGCTGACGTTCTAAATAACATCTAGAATCAATGCGACTGGCTACAATATTTTCTTTCGCTCGCAATTTTGGTGAAAGGTATAGTAGCCTAATTTTTTAACTTGAGCATTTCTTGGAGCCATTCGAGCCATTGAGTGCAAAAACAATCAGAATAGGTCATAGGCGAATTCATTAAAAAAAAATAATAGCCCAAAGTAGACGTTCTAAGCAAAACAGTCTTGGAAACGCGCAAAAAAAGAAACATAAATACCTTCACCAGCTGTTTTTCATTGGCTAAAGGTCCTTGGTTAACTCCACAGTCAAGACCATCGCCTACTACTAGCATTTTCTCGATCCTCTTTGACAGCGCCTTAACAAATTCGTCAAAAACTGTTTCTTGAACCAAAATTCTATTTGAAGCTACACATGTCTAAAAAAAAAATCTTTCAAACGCTGCTCGTGATTAGCCATTGTGTCTCGTGACTAGCTTTTGGAACAGGGGGGCTACGTACATATATTGCTTGCCTCTTGGAGGGGTATGTTCCTCTGTGCAGGTTCTGGCACTATCGTAACTAGCAGATAGCAATATCAAGAAATTAAACAAAGCGACACTATTTTTCACAACCCCTGTGTGCATCCGATGGCATATGATTCCGCCAAAATATGTCCTTATGACATTTCATGCATTAAATGTTTTTTCATTGGCCAAAAGCTATCCATTAATACAGAAGATGAGATTCTCACTTGTTTTTATCAGTTTTCTTTGATAGCATGCGAAAAAGTCATTGAAACTTATTTAATGCATTATGGTTCTATTTTGGCGGCACAAAATCGTAAAAAAGAACTTAATTAATCTGTGCCAGAAACTCTTCATGTCCCTACAGCTTTGATTTTCTTTTCTTCTTTGTTAAACAAGTAACTAAGCACAGAATAAAATAACTACTGGAACTTTCAAAGACAAAAAAAGATTATAGCATCAGAAGAAGAGTGCAAGGGGAAACTCAAATTAATCCAATAGAATAGTTTATTCTTTTCTATATTTTTCTTATATTTTTTATATATTTTTTTTCTTATATTTTGTACTTGAACTGTTTTGTTTGCTTGCGTCAAAAGATAAATTTTGGTTCCAACCAGGTGCGTACGCATAACTTTTTTGCAGGTTGGAAAGGGGAGAGGGGCTCAGATCCTGAAAGAACAAATTACATGCTATAAAGGAGGAAAGCATGAAATTACTTCCCTTGCCCTGAATTATTGCCCAGTCTGGATATTATATAGTTTTTAATTAAGTCTTTTCTAATTTTCGGTACACTCCTCAGAAGTGTTATTTTATTGTTTAATATAGTGTTAACTTTATTGAACTTGTATCACATAAAGCACAGACACCAAATTTATTGTTTCACAACAAAAACCTATGAAATATATAAACTCATGACACATTCACGTGTAACAGACAGGTAAAAACTCCCTTTGACTAGCCTAGTTTGGCTAGCGGTAGATACAAGATAAAAAATTAGACTATCCCACGGGAATAAATATAGAACATTGCGCAATAGAAAACTAAAGACACATCTTTAAATCCTTTATTTACAGGTTTTGCAGTCTTCGAATTTTTAATTGCGAAAAGCATTAAGGATTTTATCAACATTCTGCAAAGAATTAAATGATAACAATAATGAACTGAAGAATAAACACAGATGGTAGTTAATACATGAATTTTTTTTTTGAATATCTTAAATAAAAGCAATGAACACTCAAACGCCTTTTTGCAAATTTAAAACCTAGGCCATTACCCTAACATAGCCTAAATCTCCATAGAAATTTTATGAGTGTAGGGCAGGTATGGTTTTGCCAGAAAACCATTGGATTTTTCGCGACTGTTGCATTTTTACATCTCATCGCTCCCTTTTCAGTGTTTTAATAAAAATGACGGGGGAGGATTATCAGCTCCTTTACGGTTAAACATCGTCAATTTCGCTATCTGAGAACTAGCTACTGTAAGACTTCATTTGCACGGAGTTGTCAATTTTAAACGAGAAATTGTCATTAACACAGACAAATAATTGTAAAAGAATAAGGGGCTTTTTTGACCCGTTTAACACGCTTCTTGATAAGAAACACCACGAAATTGAACTTCTCATAATAGATACTTATGCAATAGGGGAGGGGTTTAGGTTCATTTCCAACCCCTCCTAAGATCTCTAAGAGTTTTCCCAGAATTTCTGGTTCTGTCATTCTTTCTAAAGTTTCCCCCCCCCCAAAAAAAAAAATCTGGTGTGCATGCTTGCCTCTCATCTACCTCACTCTTACACCTCAGAGCCACTAATCATACCTGCCCAGAATTCCTGAATTTGGAGGCCATCACTCCTTCAACAGCTTTCTCAATGTCTGCAGAATCAAAGACCATAAATGGCGCATTACCACCAAGCTCTAAAGCGAGACGCTTCACTGTCCCGGCGCACTGCTGGTAAAGAATTTTTCCAACAGCCGTTGATCCTACAAATAATTAAATAAAAAATATTTTTAACTGCGAGTAAGGAGCGATACTAAAACTTTAAACGAACGGTACTTTTTTATCTTTTTTCATCATTTTATTTTTTTTCAATAATCAAAATAAAAAAAAAACATCTAAAATCAATACGCACATATTATCTTTCATCACTCTTTTTTTTTTCTTTTTCCCCTTTAATCACATTAACATTTCGGTACTTTTTTATCTTTTTTCATCATTTTTTTTCAAAGTATATTATATCTCTATCACAAGATTGAATGGAGACCTTTTTCTATTGTAAACTGGCCTATATATCACATTGATTCGATCTTTCCTCTTTCATGTATGTTTTGCATTACTTGTCAATGATTATCTTAAGAAAAGTTTTCTAATTGTTATACTGCCTTGTTTCATAGAGGTCATTATCTCTTCTTATGACTAAGAATTCAGATTCAATAGGAAAGATTCTGAATGGTTGAGTCACATAAAGAAGAGTAAACGGTTTTGAAAATATACAACTGTAAATTTTCTTAAGTTGTAATAAGTTACAACACGGGGTCTCAACCTTTTTAGGATTACGGGTCCCTAAAAATATCACATTTTTTCTGCGGCTCTCTTAATACATCAGAATTTTGTAAACATCTTTTTAAAAGAAGTGAATCATTTGACAGCAAAAATTTAGAAACATATACTTTTTTCCTTGAAATAACACAAAAAAAATATAATTTAACTATTTTGGAAATGCGTGAATAGCCAACAAGGTCATAGTTGCAGCATACTGGTTTCACATTGGCTAAGTAGGTCTTTCATACTAGTTCACCTGAGGTCCATAAGGCCCACAAGCTCCGTAGCGTAGCCCATTTAAACTCCGTAACGCAAGCCGATTACAAAGTTGAAAAAAATTTGAACTTAAGATCCGTTTACGTGGATTCAAATTTACGTGGATGATTCACATAATTTAGTAATAGATCTTTTGAAGGCAATGCTCATCTATCCTAGCCTACCAAGGCTACTACCACCGTAGGCTACTCCACTTTCTCAATTTTTGTAGCTCTTCATCCACGAAAACAGTCAACCGGGCAAAGTCTCCATCACCCCTGGAGTCAGAATAAAAAAAGATTGATTCTATTTCTTTTCCCCGAGTCTTCTCTTTTGTTACATCAAAAAAAAGTAAAGGATGCGGCACTAGAACCTTAAGGTCCGAACTGGCGGTGCTGATCTCCGTCTAAAGGCCCTTCAGCCAGGAAGTGTAATGGGGAATGAGGACAACCATCCTGTGGTTTTGCACACCCTTTCTGTTTACCTTCCCCAGATTTCTCCAGGTGCCCATTTAGAGCTGAGACGACTCTGGATGAGCTTGCAGAGTCACGCCACTGACCCCCATCCCAAACCAAATAATTGGGTACACTAGGATTCGAACCCTCGCCCTCTCGGACAAAGGATCCTAAATCCAGTGCAATAATCCACTCGGCTAGGCTCGGCTACATCAAAATAGCATTAGGGAAAACGTTTCTTCATCTTTGTTTTTGAGAGTGAAATAATACATGCAAAAACTTACGCTTCGGAGCTTTTGGATGCGTCAATGCGATAGACAAAATTTCTATGTGAAAGCAGCTTACTTAAGCCACAGGATTGATCTTTGCTTAGCAAAAAGCGGCCTATTCAATCTTAAGAATGCAGGGATATTATGCATTAGCGTCTCAAGATAATCTAACAAGAAGAAGAACAATGAAATATTATTAAGAAAGCTTCTAAGTTTTTACAATAAAAGACAGACTGTCATTGATTCTTGTTTGAGGAGGGGAGCTGTTGAGCTTGTTTCCACTTTACAAAGCGAATCAAAAAATCAAGAGGGATGGGGTCAAACACAGTAACGTCCCTTCTAGATACGTATTTCGATCTGTAGCTAGAAAACTTGATCCAAAAAACTTGGATCCTACAGAGATAAGTAATTGATCATGGGAAACATACCCAAATTTACAATTTAAAATTCAAATCCTAAACCACGAAATCAGCTATTAATTCTTTCTTAAGAAACACCTCCCCCTTTCTTCCAGGGAGATATAGGGATGGAAATTTCGGGAGGGGGGGAAAAAAAATGATAATGGAACCATAATAACGACATTACTACTTATGATTTTCTAGTCAAAACCTTAAGACAAAGATATTTGTCTAAAATATACTACTAAAAAAGTAGGAAACAGTTTCACCCAGCAAAAAGTTTAGAATGTTTAGCCCAACACTTAGGGAGAGAATATGGGATCAAAATACAAAGAAATTGCCTTTTCAGGCAATTATTTTCAACTTTTCCGAATTGACCTTCAGAACAAAATCATTTGGAATTACTACACCCCTGTGCGTAAGTATTTTCAGAACAATAACATTCGTCAACATTACCAGTAAAAGAGATACCAGCAACATCTTCACTTTCACACAGCGCTTTCCCAATTTCAGCAGCATGGTGAGCAGATGAAGTGACAACATTGAAAACACCCTTTGGCAACCCTGCTTCTTCTGCCAATGCAGCCAGAGCCAGTGCGGTCAAGGGTGTATCTTCTGCGGGTCTTGCAACGCAAGTACATCCTGCTGCAAGAGCTGCGGCAGCTTTCCTTGTAAGCATAGCCATAGGAAAATTCCACTTGAAATAGGAGAATATCTATTAGGCAAAATAATCGCTTCTTGGACTACACTGGGTTTACTATTTAACCAAGAGCGTTTAGCAAGCTGAAGAAAAGGAATAGAAGAAAGGTTTACATACCCCTAAGTTCTATAGCTATAATATCCATTTCAGTTCCAAAACTTTTAACAATTTCTACCTCTTTTCAATATAATAATACTTCATCAATAATCTGGCGACTTCTCAGGATCAAATCAAAGAGTAAGGATAACTTACAAGTGGAAACCAGCACTAGTTTAAAAAAAAAAAACAAGAAACGCCAAACACTAGATGGGGTAGATGATCTTTAGGCACTAGTGCGAGTTTCCACTCTCATAAGTTGCTCATATTCTTTGTATTAGATGTATTACTGCTCTAAATTAGATATGATATGCACATGACACATTAACATGATACATTGCAATTTTCATTTATTTATGATTTCGACAAACACTGGCACAAAGCCCTTTCTATAACGCTCAGTTCTTGCATTAACAGGATTTAAAACCAGGATTTTTTGTGTTTTTGATCGAAGTAAAGGGGAATGAGGGGCTGGAAGTACTCACCGAAAGCGTGGGTCACGACGTATATTATTTCCAAAATTAGTACAAAGAGTAACACGTAGGGCTGCCAAGGTAGGGAGGCGGAATTCCTTGAGGAGGGGAATGTAAGGTACTTTTCCCTATTCGTCAATAATTCTCAGGGCTCTCTGCTGGATAATTTCTAGCTTATCAGACTGATCCACCGAAAAGACAAAAGGCCACACAGTGCAAGCATACTCAAGCTGTGGACGGATAAAAGATATATAAAGGCGGAGGATATGTGCTTTTGGGCATGAAAATTTAGCAAATAGCTTCAGGAAGGCACAAATGCACTAGCCTGTTAAACAAAATGAGGGCCCCCCCATTTCAAATCACTAGTCAGTGTGACCCCTAAGAGTTTCGTTTTGTTGTAATTATTTCATTAGGCATTGGGGTTGTAAATGATGGCTTTAATTTAAGAAAACTAAAGGTCATAATATTAGATTTACGGAAATTCACTTTCATTTTTGTCTGGGCTGCTTCACTTGCAACGTCTTCAAGAATTTCCATTGCACTACTCCTAATATTTCTTCTACACTTTTCGAGCAATGACATGTCATCCACAAACTTCCATCGATCGACTGATTCATTAGCATGATTGTTAATCATTACACACATTATGACTAATAATTACATTAACGTTTTCGATTCACAAGTTTTTACCATTATCAAAAGTTCGTTTGTGTTACTTACAAATATCACAGTTGAACCAATACTGTCTATAAGCTAATAGGGCAATGGGGATTATGCTGTCTTTCTACAGTGAACTGTACAAATAAATCCCATTTTTGTGTTTTAAAATTTTTTACTAGTTTTTCAGAGTTTTTTGTCGTCATATTTTTTTGGTTCACGGACATGTTAGATTTCGATGGCTTTTTAGCTTCAACAGATTTTACTCAACAGAGTTTCAACAGTTTTTAGATTCAAAAGATTTTTTTAGCTTCAACAGACTCTAAAGGACTTTATAAGTAAAACTTAAATCGACCTGGCGTAACTTAAAACATCAAATTACTGGATATAATTTGCATTTCTAAGAAGAGTATTTCTAAACCATTTTTAACTTTAGGGGCTACAAGAGTGCAGAGACTCGCAAGAGCCTTTTTAGTCTTGTCTATCTGTCTTTTTTTTTTTTTTTTTTTTTACAAGAAAAACTAATATTTTAACATAATTCAAAGCCTGGTATACAGAGACAAATTTAAAATTTTTGATAAATTTGTCAGACTCGGACTCAACTAAAATATTTAAATAATAAATGCATCCTTAATCAAGACGAAATAATAAGAGTAAATCTTGCCATGGTCACATCTTTCAATATAACTGACGTATTTGACTAAAAGACTACACAGAAAAAAAGACAAAAAAAGGCACTTGCCTTTACAGAAAAAACAGCTGATCTTAATAATGGTCTAAAACAAATTCTATTTAATTAGTCAATACCCCCAATCACAAAGTTTTTTTATGGAAAAGTTAAAAAGAAGTCAACTTTGGGAAATTTCTAACCCGTTCCTCGGCAACCTAACTTTTCTGATAAATTATTAATCGCAAAAAAAAAATATGTCTTCGACTTGTTGTTTTTGTTTAGTTGACGTTTGAGCGAATCAACCGCTCGTATACGTGCGATCCTCTTTTGAAATTTGGGCTTATGAAGCCACGTCACTTTGAAAAACACACAAATAAAATTTTGGCACAGGCCATGTCAACACTTAAGATATCTTGGGAGAATACTAAGACGTTGTACAGAGTGTTCTTGCTTAAATCACTGGCACTAGTATGAATATCACACCTCTATTCTGCTAATATTGCTTAAAATATCTGTGGAAAAAAAACATATTCACATTTAAATAAAGCTAAAATACAAAAATAAATAAATAGATAAAAAGGTCAATACAATAAAAATATAAGTTAATGCAGTTACTACAATTAAAACATCTATAAATGAAAACATTAATACGAAAAAGAAAGGTCAATACAATGAATATAAAATGTCTTCGACTTACAGGTGTAATAAGGCCAACGACTCCTATTGGCTCACGGAAAAACACCATTTCTCTGGTATTCGAAGGTCGTGGTGCTACCTCACCCTAAAAACAAAACTTATTTTAAAGAGAAATAAAAAAAAAAAAAAACTGAAGTAACTTGTCTTGAGCCAATAAAACAAATATCAAAAAGCACAGTGAAGAGAAAGTGGAAGAAATTAAATGTTAAAATGCGAATTTTATAAATATAACAGTTCAAAATAGGGATGAAATTTTTTAATCAACAGTGAAACAAATGTAAAATTTTTAACTGAATATTTAGACACATTTACAGTGTCTATCATCAGCAGTAAAACTGCTGATTCAGTTTTACTGCTGATGATGGGCACTGTATTATGTGTCCGAAATATTCAGTTAATAATTTTACATTTGTTTCACTGTCGATTAAAGGTTTCATCCCTATTTTGAACTGTTATATTTTCGTCATGGAGAGGCAGTGTCGTCTTCGAAGTTATCTGCCTATTTTATAACTCAAGTTTCTTCTTCTCCTTCTTCTTTAAGGCGTTTAGCTGATAAAAAGAAAGAAACCAAAGCAATAAATCGTAACCTAATTATTTTTGAAACCAGAGAACGGAATACTGTTAGCCAAGAACGGGGTTAGGTATTAGGAGTAAGAAACAATAATCAGGGGATTTTATGTGAGCATGAAGAAGGAGCAAAGAGTAATAATATATATATTTCCTACTGCTTATTCATGTTTATAGATTGTACATACGAACAGGCTGCCAATGTAACATTATTCTCATCAAAATAATTAATTATAAATGTATCTGGCATTGTTGAAATGTCGTATATGCAAGGATTCTAATTTGCTGGAATGTATGGACCAAAGCAGGAAGCTAAGGCCCATTTTCATACCACATCTCTGCATATATATATATACATATATATACATATATATATATATATATATATATATATATATATATATATATATATATATATATACATATATATATATATATATATATATATATATATATATATATATATATATATATGCTGCATTGACAAATTGGTGAAGTTCCGGTAAAATTCTAGCTAAAATTCTCTGGTAAAATTCTTTTCTGCCTTGACAAATTTGTAAAGATCTGGTAAAATTCTATCTAAAATTATCCAGTAAAATTGGTAAAATTCTTTTGCTGCCTTGACAAATTGGTAAAGTTCTGGTAAAATTCTAGCTAAAATTCTCTGGTAAAATCTGTAAAATTCTCTTGCTGCCTTGACGAATTGGTAAAATTCTAGCTAAAATTCTCTGGTAAAATCTGTAAAATTCTCTTGCTGTCTTGACAAATTGGTAAAGTTATGGTAAAATTCTAGCAAAAATTCACTGGTAAAATTGATAAAATTCTGTTGTTGCCTCGACAAATTGGTAAAGTTCTGATAAAATTCTAGCTAAAATTCTCTGGTAAAATTCTTTTGCTGCCTTGACAAATTGGTAAAGTTCTGGTAAAATTCTTGCAAAAATCCTCTGGTAAAATTGGTAGAATTCTTTTGCTGCCTTGACAAATTGGTAAAGTAAATATCGAATTTTGGCGGCATTAAGGAATCTGCTTCTCAGTGTCAATACTGCAACAATATGTTTTTTTCAATATCACTTGCTTCCTTTCTCACATTTATGGAATTTTATTTGACTTTTATAAATATCCTAGTTTCTTCTGATTTGACAATTTCTCTCTTCTCATCAAAAATTGCAGAGGAATGTTTAATTATGCAACTTGAAGTTGTTTCTTTTAAACACAAAAAGTATTATGTCATCATACAGCAGAATTGCTGAAGGTGGGGGGGGACAAACCCCCCTTCCAGAGGTTTCATGATGATAATATTAAGGAAAATTTGATATTAAAAACAAACCTACTTTATGGTAGGCTTGTAGCTGGCAAAATTGGTCTAAGGTCTGGGAGGGGCAGTTGCCCCTCTGCTCCATAGCAAATTATGCCCCTGGGGTACATGTGAGAATGCTTTTTTTAACGCTCCTAGGAATTTTTTTTCAAAACGGTTCATGCTATTTCGCAAACCATGTACATTGTTTTCTTCCCCGAATATATCGACTGTTACCAGCGTCCCGAAAGGAAGGGAGGGGGCTTTTCCTGGCCCGAATCTTGACTTTTTCACTTATATTGGAATTTGTTCGACAAAAAAGTAGTAGAACTTCTTGGCAACCTGAAAGTAAATCTTCCGTAGCAAAAGTATATTCCATCAAAGTGAAGGTCTATTTTTTGCTTCAAAAATTCTTTAGTGTCACTGTTTATAATTCTGTATCAGTGAGTATCTAGAAAGCTTATCAAAGTCAAGTTGATATGCGAAAGAGGAAAAACATGTCTTGTTAGAGCTGTTCTGAAACCCAAAACTAAGATATGGGAAAATAGCAAAAAAAAAAGTATTCTTTGCTGGCTTTGATTTTGGCACACTGACCGGACTTTTCTTTTTAAGAGAATATATCAAGAACGTTTTGGTGTTGTTTAAGGTTTCCAAATGTTTCTTCCTAGGTGTTTGAAGCCGTTGAAGCACTACCAAAGACTGTCTCTTCCGCTCTACTCGTCGTAGCTCCTTCTCTTTCACCATTGTTGCCACAATTCTTGTTAGAAACCTTTAGGCTGTTCAGTTGGAACTGCAATGGAATGTTTTTCTGTGTTAAAAATGGGCAAAAAAGAGGACCCATCAGTGGTGCCCATGCAAAAAAGTGATTTTCCTTGTTGTTCAAGCCAGGGGACTGTAAGATTCCTGTAAATAATTTTCGGCATCGGAGGCGATTCCAATGTTGTAATTTTGCATCGATCTTACGCCTTTTAAAGGGTTTCAAACCATTTTTTGAATTACCTTAAATTCGTTTTCAAAATAATATTTTATTATCAAGACTAATCTAGATAATACTTACAATTCCTAAATCAGCTTGAAATGACATTCTTTTCTCACTTGCCAGTTTTTTTTTAAACGTGTTATATTAGTTTTGTTTAATATGGGCAGTGGCTCTTTCCTTACTCGGTTGCTGCTACGAGTGCAACCACGATGTGGCGTTAATTTTGGTAATGCGTATATGAATTCTGTATTTTACTGTTGTTACTCTGACTGATAAATGAAGTTTTTAGTCCTGACAGGTATATGTGTAGTTGTTTTTTTTTTAATTTGCTGGTAGTTATTGCTGTTGGTAATATCCTTGTGAATTTGCCAAGATTGCCTTAACAGAGCAATAGAAAGACTGTAAAAAAAAAACAAGCCAGATTAAATTAAAGTCTATTCACTAATTAGATTGGGTAAGAATTATCTGCTTAGCAATTGACTTAGCTTTTCTACTGACCTAATTTTTATTAAAGGTGCGGTCAGATGATCTTAATTTAAACTGAAGAAAAGATGTTACTTGAATCCTAAGCCACTGTAAATCTGGTTTATACTGTCCCCCTAAAGGAACGTGGGAAGCCATTTCCTTGAAATATTAAGGTTGACTCCTCAGAAAGAACTAAATGATCCTGATTTTCAACGATGTGGAGGGCCAAAGAAGAATCATTATCCTCGTTTTTATTTTAAATTTCGTATCCCAGGGAAATCTTCTGTTCATGCCATCGTTCCACGAGAGCCGGCGTTTACCCTTCCCCCGGAAAATACCGCCCCATGGAGAATTCCCCCCTCCTTCCCGGAAATCCAACTTCCCATTTCCCCTTTTATAATTCCGGATCTTAATTAGAACGGAAATAGAAATTTCTACTCTCCTGTTTCTACTCACCAGTAAGGGTACAAAGTATTGATATTTGTTCATTTATTTTTCCCAGAGACACTTCATGTGGAAGGTGTGGTCGAATAAAATTTGAAGGGGGTTCAGTCAATTAGAAATCAAAATTTCCAGTTCCCTTTTCTAAGATTTAGTCTCCTTTTAAACCAATTTCTACCGAATGGGTCGTTACTGACCACAGTGTCTCTAAGAAATTCTTACTATAATTTTACAACCCTTGTGATTCAGCAGTTTTTTTAAAGGAATCTTCATATAAATACAGAATTAATTCTAAGGGAGAGAAGAGGGGATGCTGGAGGTAGAAATTGATATATAATACTCAGGAGGACATACAATCCTCCAACCCCAGTTAGCCCTCCCTCCCAGCTGAAATTTAGTTTTTTCAAACATCTTGTCAAAACTAAGATTAGCCTGCATAATTCAAGCATCCTCAGAAATAGGTCAGTTTTCTTTAGTATATCTTTACCTTTATGGTACTATATGTTTATTTTTCAGTTTTTACTGTTATTTTCACTTGATTTGGGGAAAATGGCTCCAACTTTACCCTCGCCCCACAATTTTGACGAAATGACCCTACCAATGGACCCGGAGTTGCAGTAAGCAGTAGTACAGCACGAGTCTAGTCTTTCCAGTAGACCTATGAGTTGCTTATTAGCTATGTAGCACTGATTGTATAATTACACAATGAGTTAAATAATGTCTGAAGAAAAAAAAACCCTTTTTTAAGGTTGGAAGCTACTGCAAGATAAATTTTCCCGCGATAGAAAAGCTCGGAAAAAAGAGGTTATCTGTTTTATCTGCTAGTGACATCTGCTTGGTACAAATGTTACCGTGAATGTCAGAAATTGGTGAACGTCAACATTCACGTTGAATGTCCGAAATCCCTTTTATTCTCCTTGGATTTAGTCAGTGCTGCCAGTCAACTTTTTCGGTTTTATGCAAGGTTTGATGGTGACAGGTTAGGTTGGGTTTTAAACCCGTTTCAGAATTTTACAACCTATTTTAATTTAACCTAACTTTAACTTTTACCATCAAACCTTACATAAGACTGACAAAGCTGACTAAGTCGAAGAAAAGAAAAAGGAATTTTGGACCTTCATTGGTGAGTATCAACATTAACCAGATTTCAGACTTTCGCAGTAACATAGATACTATTTATTTTTTTTTTTTTTTTTTACGGTTAATTATGCAGGTTTTCTTTATGTATTCGACTTCATTTCATATTTTCAAAACTGTCCTTTTACAATTCCACATCTCACATATATCCTTTTCATTGGTAACAATTAAGCCCTGTAAGACCAAATTGTATGTTTTGCTCTGTAGTGATACAAATGATTTAAAAAGTAAAGAAAAACGCATAATCCCATATGGGCATTCACTTGTCCCTTATAAATTTGCTTAAAAATAAATAGTTATTGTATGAATTAATCAATGGATAAAATTAACAAAAAAGTGGTTAAATTAATAAAATGCCATATGGTTCAAGTGGTCATTACTAAAATGACGTTAAAATAGCCAACTCATTAATGTTCTTGAAACTGAAAACAATGCAACTCTTTACACTGAATACATAAATGAACAAAAAAATCAATAAAAACAATTCTGTGTCAGGATTCTTCTTTCATTATTAACATCTTCCTTTAAACTGAATTTTTAAGCTTTAAAGTCGAAAATCCATTAGTAAATGCTAGAAAAACTTACATAAATGCGTTTAGCTTCTTCAGCAAACCATTCGATGTAACCTGCTCCATAAGCAACTTCTGCTTTAGCTTCAATCAGCGGCTTCCCATTCTCAGCAGTCATCAACTTGGCAATATCTTCCGAACTTTTGTCAATCAACTCAAACCATTTTCTTAAATATTTACTCCTTTCCTAAATTAAAATGACCAATAAACAATTACATTAAATAAACACGAAATGAAGATGAAGGTTCTTCTAGAGCTACTTTATCTCATCTGAAGAAGCTTTTTCTCCTTGTACCTTTTCTCAAAAAAATTTGCTGATATTTTTCTCTAACTACCTCCTGGGTAGGTATAACATTTTCTCTATAATAGCTCAATAACAGAATATTTATCAATAGTAGAATATTTAAAATAGAAAGACACAATTTTTTTTGTTGCTGTGAATTCATCTGGAACCAGTAATGTCACCGACGAAAATTTAAGAGGGACAAATGTGTATTTCAATATCTAAGGGAAGGGGAAATATCCAAGGGAAGGGGAAAAATGACTTTTGTCATTTTCAATGACAAAAAAAAGCATTTTTCAAAAATACCCCAAAAGAGGTATATTCAGAATAGAAGGGGAAAATAGGGAGCATAGATGCCCATGCCCCGCCCTCAATAGACGCCGCTGTCTGGAACCGCCTCTATCAAGGAGCTACTCGCACTAAAAACATACACTGTATTGCTTCCTTCAAGCAAAGGTTCAATACATGAATAAAGGCTTTTTATGAGTTAGGTAAAGGCTAGTGGACTGTTTTTGATGTTGCTGGGTAAAGCAAACATAATACATATTATGTTTCCGGGGAGGAATTTGGATGGCGATGGAAGAGCACCGTGTCCCACCTAAGATCATACTGCTCGTTCGGGCTTACTATCAACACACGCGAGCCTCCGTCCAGGTCAACAGAGAACTTTCCCCACTGGTCAATGTTGACTTCGGTGTGAGGCAAGGGTGTGTACTCTCTCCCGAACTGTTCAATTTTGTTGCTGATTGATAAAAGCAATGCTAAACATCAAAGGAGTCATCGAAAGAGTCCCTAATTTCAGTACCACCGACCTGGATTACGCTGATAATGTTGTCCTTCTTGGCGAATCTATTGGTCAAGCCCAAAACGTGCTTCTGATAATCTCCGATGTTGCTGTCCCAGTGGGGCTCCACATTAATAAAGACAAAACTAAAGCTATGTCTAATGCCCCGGAATAAACTCTGCCCCTATAACCCTTAACCAAAGGCAGATTGAAGTTGTCAATAAATTCAAGTATCTCGGATTGTACATCGACATCTACAGCGGGTATAGCAAAGAAATTCAATATCGCATTGCATTACCTTCCAATGTCTTCACACAGCTGTGGAAGTCGCTATGGAAAAGGAAGGAAATCCATCGGAGAACAAAAACCCGTATTTACGATACCAAAATCCGATCTGTCTTCCTGTACGGCTGTGAGACGTGACCCTTGAAAGTCAATGAGGCACACGCCCTCAACACTTTTAAACAAAGATGCCAGAGGAGTATACTGGGGTTACATAATAGCAACCGAATGCCAAACACGATCATTCGTCAACGGTGTGGCCAGAAGTATGACATCACAATTATCATTCGACGCCACCGCTTTTCCTAGTTCGGCCGAGTTTTGCTGAAGACCCACAGAGACTTTTACAAATCAAAGCCTACGCAAAAACCCAGCGCCCGGTTTGAGGAAACGATGTGGAGGAAAAGCCAAAACTTGGCTCAACACCATCAAATCCGACCTTCACGGCTTGAAATTGTTACCCCATTAACCCGAGACTGTAACTTGTGGAATTCAACAGTCTGCCTGATCCCGTTGCCAGGGAGAGTTATATAGCTTGTGTCCCGATCCAAGTACAAGTAAGTATATGTTAATAAAACAAAAAAGTATATATTGACACTCCATGCAGGATGCAAAGAGCCCTTCCAAGATTAATCAAAAGGGCATAATGAGCAAAACAGGTCCTCAAATCAAGTCCCCCCCAAAAAAAATCGAATAGCTTATTTATATAAGATATGGTCAAGCGTTGCCTACTCATAGCCCCTCATTTTTTATGCACAGTACTGTCCCAGTGTTGGTTATTTCTCGCAGTTTTGATAGAATTTTAAATTGAATTTGTTTTGCAATTTCGGCAAGCGATTGAGTTAGATGATCAAATGCATCTAGAGGTTAAATTTTGACCTAAAATTATCTTTTGAACTGTGTGCCTCCCCTATTTTCCCTGCATAAACGAAACAGATCTTAGATGAACTTGAAAAAGGTCTATACTACAAACTAGCCCAAGAAAAGTTTTGAGCCTAACAACTTAGATAAATCCTTACTTATAAAATGTTAATGATTTTGGAAATCCTGTATTAAACTAAAAAAAGAAATCATAGTATCCTTTGAAATCCTGCATGGAAGCTTGAGGCTCTCTGTATTGATGGCTCTGTGAACCCAACAAACTTTAAATCATCAGCATAAATATTCATTTGACTGTTTACAGCTCACAGAGCATCAATAATAAAAATACTGAATACAGTTGGACCAAAAATTGTTCCTTGAGGTACACCACTATCAACTTCAGCAAGACGTTCTTTGCCATTGTCTACATACATTGCCCCTCCCTGTGTTCTTCCTGTGAAGAACAGTACCACCAATTCTACAAACTCCACATCTATATCAATAGTTAATAAACCTTTGCCTTTAAAATCGAAGTCATCAGCCTGCATCACATGAGTCACGTGCCTGCCTTTTTTCTATCTACCTTCAAAATCTGCCTGATAGCTGAAACAAAAACTATCTATGAACAACGTGCAATCTCCCGAATTTAGTGAAATTTCCCCTAAGGCTGCAAAGGTCACATCATCTTCAGAGGTATATTTAAAGGACTTTTCAACTATTGTGACTAAAATGGCCATCTCAAAACTTGGATCCAAAGCCATGGGGGATATGGGATGCCTGTGGGCAGAAGAAATGCTAGGGGCTGGTTACCCTTCATTCACTTTTGCCCTTTAAAAAAGCACTTTCGATCAAGGGAGCGCCCTTTCAAGCTTCTGCAAACATCTCAGTAGATGGCTGGACGAAATGAGACATGGGGCCATCTTGCTCTTCACTAAATCAACACTATTCAAGTGTTGACTCTAAAATACTTTCAGTCGTAAAAATTGAGATTTGGGGAAGGAAACATTGGCCCTTCTTTCCACCAACATGCTTCGAGCAAGTAAAAATTCTCTATTTCCATAAATTAGCCCACTGATTTATTTTACAAACAATACCCAAAAACACTAATGCATACACCAGCGGAAACAGTAATTGAAATTAATTTGATACCATTATATGAAATTGTCGAGAAATAAAGCAGCCACAAAACTGTATAGCCAGGTTACATTCCTGGTTACATAAGGAATAGCAGCAGCTTTCCTGCAGTTTTTACAAAGCAGCTTTCCTGCTGTTATGTCAAGATACTGCCCAAAACAGAACAAAAGCTAAAAAAGTAAGAATAGATTAGAAGTATTAGTAGGCATTTGAGGTTATTGACTTTAAACAATGCTTCATAAAAGAAAATTTTGAGAGAAGTAAAGAGAGATATTCAAACCCTGAACCAAGCAGGAATAAAATTATACATAAAGGCAAAAATGACTCTGATTGAAAAATGAGACCTAAAACAAATAAAAATTAAATAATTTATAAATCAAATAAAACTGAAAATGAAACAAAACTACCACAAATAAAAACAAAGCAGCTTCCCTGCTAATCTGTCAAGAAAAACAGAACAAAACAAGAGCTAAGAGCTCATATGGCACTTGTGATGAGGCAAGAAGAGCTAAGAGCCAAGATTGATTTAAAAGGAAAATCAGAGGCTTAATGCTGGTCAGGATTTAAAAAAAGAGCTCTGAGTCACGATGTCCTTCTAAATATCAAAATTTATTAAGATCCTATCACCCACTCGTATGTTATAAATACCTAATTTTTTCTAATTTTTCCTCTTCCCTTTAACCCCCCAGATGGTCGAATCTGGGAAAACGACTTAATCAAGTCAATTTGTGCAGCTCCTTGACACGCCTACCAATTTTCATCGTCCTAGCACGTCCAGAAGAACCAAACTCGCCAAATCACTGAACCCCTCCCCCCAGCTCCCCCAAAGAGAGCGAATCCAGTACGGTTCCGTCAATCACGTATCAAGGACATTTGCTTATTCTATCCACCAAGCATCATCCCGATTCCTCCACTCCAAGTGTTTTAAAAGATTTCCCCCTCCAACTCCCCCAATGACAAAAGATCTGGTCGGGACTTGAAATAAGACTTCTGAGACACGATATCCTTTTAAATATCGAATTTCATTGAGATTCGATCACCCGTTCGTAAGTTAAAAATACCTCATTTTTTCTAATTTTTCAGAATTAACCCCCCCCCCCTCAACTACCCCAAAGAGAGCGGAGGTTTAGGTTTCCCAAGTTTTAGGTTTCCCCCTCCCAACTCCCCCCAATGTTACCGGATCTGTTCGGGATTGAAAAGAAGAGCTCTGAGACACGATATCCTTCTAAATATCAAATTTCATTGAGATCTGATCACCGTTCGTAAGTTAAAAATACCTCATTTTTTCTAATTTTTCAGAATTAACCCTCCCCCAACTACTCCAAAGAGAGCGGAACCGTTCCGGTTATGTCAATCATGTATCTAGGACTTGTGCTTATTTTTCCCACCAAGTTTCATCCCGATCCCTCCGCTCTAAGTGTTTTCCAAGTTTTAGGTTTCCCCCTCCCAACTCCCCCCAATGTTACCGGATCTGTTCGGGATTTAAAATAAGAGCTCTGAGACACGATATCCTTCTAAATATCAAATTTCATTGAGATCTGATCACCCGTTCGTAAGTTAAAAATACCTCATTTTTTCTAATTTTTCAGAATTAACCCCCCCCCCCCCAACTACTCCAAAGAGAGCGGATCCGTTCCAGTTATGTCAATCATGTATCTAGGACTTGTGCTTATTTTTCCCACCAAGTTTCATCCAATCCCTCCACTCTAAGTGTTTTCCAAGACTTTAGGTCCCCCCTCCCAACCCCCTCCCAGTGTCACCAGATCCGGTCGGGATTTAAAATAACAGTTCTGAGACACAATATCCTTCCAAATGTCAAATTTCATTGAGATCTGATCAACCGTTCGTAAGTTAAAAATACTTCAATTTTTCAATTTTTTCCGAATTAACGTGCCCCCCACTCCTCCCCCCAGATGGTCAAATCGGGACAACGACTAATTCTAATTTAATATGGACCAGGGTCTGGCCCCTGATAAGCCTGCCAAATTTCATCGTCCTAGCTTACCTGGAAGTGCCTAAAGTGGCAAAACCGGGACCGACAGTCCGACAGAATTTGTGATTGCTATATGTCACTTGGGTAATAATTCCTAAAAGAAAATTTAAAGAAAAGTAAAGAGAGATATTAAAGCCCTGAACCAAGCAGAAATAAAATTATATAAAGATGCAAAAATGACTGTGAATAAATAAATAAAACCTAAAGCAAATAGAAATTAAATAATACATCAAGTAAAACTACAAATGAACTGAAACTACAACAAATAAAAGTGGCACTACTACCGCATTGAAATATTTAACGGCTAGATGGTTATTTACATACTTCTGGTCCATCTTGGAACCTCAAAAATCAATAAAACCCGTTATTTCCTAAATACTCTCTGCTTTTATATTTGTTTTGTTCAGTCTACATACTAAGTAAGTTGCAAACTAATTGGAGATATCAACAAAGATGGCTACCCACCATAATTTGGTATACTTTTTTTTCTAAGGTCACCATGTTACTGTGCATAAACCTCATAATTTTCAAGCTAAATATTATTCATCTTGACTGATGTCAAATATTTTGTGGATGGTTAGAAAAAAAAGGTTTTAGACCCATTTTTCTGAGGCAGAACTTTGTTTTTAAGTTTATTGTGTGCATTTGGACCTCTTTAACCAAGGGATTATGGAAATAGGCTTCTGGCTTTTCTTGAAAAACAAGAGCCAAGCGCTCATATGGTATGAGCTCTAACAAAATTCTAAGAATCAATGGATTGATTTAAAAGGAAAATCAGAGGCTTAATGCCGGTCAGGATTTAAAATAAGAGCTCTGAGTCACGATGTCCTTCTAAATATCGAAATTCATTAAGATCCGATACCCACTCGTAAGTTATAAATACCTGATTTTTTTCTAATTTTTCCTCTCCCTTTAACGACTTTATCAAGTCAATTTGTGCAGCTCCCTGACACGCCTACCAATTTTCATCGTCCTAGGATGTCCAGACGCACCAAACTCGCCAAATCACTGAACCCCTCCTCCCAACTCCCCCAAAGAGAGCGAATCCAGTACGGTTACGTCAATCACGTATCAAGGACATTTGCTTATTCTGTCCACCAAGCTTCATCCCGATTCCTCCACTCCAAGTGTTTTCCAAGATTTCCCCCTCCAACCCCCCCAATGTCAAAAGATCTGGTCGGGATTTGAAATAAGAGCTCTGAGACATGAATTCCTTCTAAATATCATAAGATCCGATCACCTATTCATAACATAACAATACCCCAATTTTCACGTTTTCTGAGAATTCCGGTTCCCCCTTCCAACTCTCCCCAATGTCACAGCATCTGGTCGGAATTTAAAATTAGAGCTTTAAAGCACAAGATCCTTCTAAATATCAAATTTTATTAAAATCTGGTCACCCTTTCGTAAGTTACAAATACCTCAATTTTCAAAATTACCCTTCCCCCCAACTCCACCAAAGAGAGCAGATCCGGTCCGGTTATGTCAGTCACGTATCTTAGAAAGGTTTTTATTCTTCCCATCCAGTTTCATCCTGATCTCACCGCTTTAAGTATTTTCTATGATTTCCGGTCCCCCCAACTGCCCCCCCCCCCAATGACGCTGGATCCGGTTGAGATTTAAAATAAGAGATCTGAGTTACGAGATCCTTCTAAATATGAAGTTTCACGAAGATCCGATCACTCCTTCGTAAGTAAAACATACGTCGTTTTTTCTAATTTTTCAGAGTTAACCCCTCCCCCCAATAGAGGGGATCCGTTCCAATTATGTAAATCACGTATCTAAGACTTCTGCTTATTTTTCCCACCGAGTTTCGTCAGAGTTTTACTGCTGACGACGAACACTGTATATGTGTTCGAACTATCCAGTTAAATAATTTTATATCTATTCAATGTCAATAAAAAGGTATCATCCCTATTTTTAACTGTTTTACTTAAGTTTCATCCCAATCCCTCCAATCTAAGCGTTTTCCATGAAGTTCGGTTCCCCCATCCCAAACTCCCCCCAATGTCACCAGATCCGGTCGGGATTTAAATTAAGAGCGTTGAGACCAATATCCTTCTAAATATCAAATTTTATCAAGATCTGACCACCCGTTCGTAAGTTAAAAATTACCTCTTTTTTCTAATTTTTCAGAATTAACCCCCCCCCCCCAAACTACCCCAAAGAGATCGGATCCGTTCCGGTTATGTAAATCATGTATCTATGACTTGTGCTTATTTTTCCCACCAAGTTTCATCCCAATCCCTCCACTCTAAGTGTTTTCCAAGATTTTAGGTTTTCCCCTCCCAATTCCTCCCTATGTCACCAGATCCGATCGGGATTTAAAATAACAGCTCTGAGACACGATATCCTTCCAAACATCAAATTTTATTAAGATCATATCAACCATTCGTAAGTTAAAAATACTTCAATTCTTATATTTTTTTTTCCAAATTAACAGGCCCCCACCCCCCTCACTTGGTTAATACCAAGTGCCATAAAAAAAAAAGTTTTCCTTGGCACAAAAGCATTTAGATGAGTTTCAAACAAACAAAAAAGCTCATCCTGGGAGGGGCAATTCTTAAATCTTAATTATTTGGAGCTCTAGGGTGCCCAGCACAAAAACATGCACATGTAAATTTCAAGCAATTATAACAAATTTCAAGCACTTTGCAAAGTGGTCCCCTTGGCTCAAACACTGAAGGAGATATGTTTCAAGCCAATTAGAGAAAAAATTTTCATCTTTCTCCAGAGATTATTTCTGCCCTTGACAATAAACTTTTTTTTGTCCGTCATGGTCCCCTTTGCCCAGGGGGATCATGGGAAAATGTTCATAAAACATTTGTATTGTTTTAACTAAAGGTCAAATTTTCAAGCCATTGTAATTTGTGTTCGAACTGAAATACCCGATTTTTCAGTTACAAGGTGCTATTCTATATCATTCCTAATCCTACAAAACTGCAAACTTGGAGTGTGAAAACTACATATTTCACAACTGCAAGGTAACGTTTTAACAGGAGTTAGTGGCGTGACACTATAAGCCCAGCCCGATTCAACCCAGCTCTAAATGGGTACCTGAGAAATCTGGGGAAGGTAAACAGTAATGGTGTACAAAGCAATAGGATGGCTGGTCCCAACCCCCCATTGCACTTCCTGGATGAAGAGCCATGAAATGGAGATCAGCACCACCAGTAGAGACTATAAATTCCAAAGTGGTGTTCTTTAACTTTTATGTTGCTGCACACCTCTTTACAGATTCAACTTGCAGCCTGTCAGAATGGTTTAATGGATACCACACACTAGGACAATATCTCACTCATATTTTGTGTCGTGTTTTAAGCTGTGAAAATTGAGCTTGCAAAGCATATGTTTCAAAATGTGGAGATCAGAATTAACACTTTTTGACAAAGTACTTCATGTTTATTAAACTTTAACCTATTGTTAACACAACAAAGGTGTTTCATTGTGTCCACTGCATCAACTGCTGTTAAAGAAATATCATACATGTAATATTGCTTACTTGTTCTCATATAGCAGAAAACACAGGTTTTTCTATGTTCAAAAAAATCGAGTTCAACTGAATCCTTTTGAGCTTTTTTTTTTATTCATTTCAGGATCTTCCATTTTGCATTCAATGCAAGACGATTGAGTCAAATTTTCTAGACATTTTATTCCAAAGCTCAGACAAAAGTTTTTGAACATCAGGCACTCAATACCTCTCTAACTATAACAGGAATTACAACAAACTTCAGTTTAAGCTGTTTTCATTTGCCCACATTTCGTGTGGGGGAGAGGTCTAATTCTTCCAGGTTTGGAAGACATGGCTGATGTGATCTACTTACTAGTGGTGGCAATCACCTTATATCAGTGGCTACGCAAACATCCAAGAATAAGGAAAGGGTTAGGGCAGACTCATCTATTCCCCAAAATTTAAGGTTAACATAATACCAGCAGGTATTTACAGTGCCTACAGTGGGTTCCTTCTGCTCTTCTGCTTGTTGCCTGAGAAATCTGCATGGCCCTGATGATGCAACTTAATACTGAGGAATATCAATGATGCTGCAACTACATTTGAGTATAACATAGATGACACAGTGGAATTGCAATTTTAGATGGTATTGGTAAATAAATTAAAGTTAAAAGCCTACAGCAATACTTGGAAGAGGTAAAGAAAAGCATCACCCCACCTAACACTACCTGTAGAGGAACTAAATAAATGAAAAAATAACCTTGTACAAATAAAGTAACAGTATCCAATCTTCCACAGCAAAATACATAGATAATATAAGTTTTGATGCAATTAGATAGCAGGCCTGCTTAAAAAAAAGTTTTGGGCAAACCAATATTTCCCTAGGCAATGGTGTCCCCTTAGAAGAGCAGAGGGAACCCGCCATAGGCACAGTAAATACCCACTGAAATCAGTGCTAGTTACTCAGCAGACAGCAGGACCCACATCAGCCACCTTATTAAGACTTGCTGAATGCAACCATTTTATGGGATGCATTCCTTTTTCTGTCATTCCCAAAAATCCTTGCATACTACATGCTAACCAAGGAAAAAATACCTCAAGATGACAAACAGGTTGAATGATGCCTTGCCAAGTTTCTGGAGCCTTTTCATGAATGTGTTGTTCACAACATGGATGTTACACATTTCAATGTTCAAAGCTCTTTCAAAGACTTTTTCAATGCATTCTTTTGCAACAATATGTTTTTAATTGACATTAAGCCCATTGCTACTTATCATAATTAGTCTTTCATAAGATAAATTCTTGCTCCCAATGAATGAAATCACCTTTTTTGTAATGTCTTACCAGTTGCATTTCCCATGAACTACATCACCAGAGGGCAGCACACAGCTTGGTCTCTCAAAGAGGATCAAAAGTTACTCTAATCTGTAGCTTTTTTTTCCTCAACTGTTTGTAGTTTCATCATATTCAAGAACAAAGTGAGCTTCACCTATACCCTACATAAGACTATATTTATGGTGTGGGCAATGTACATCTGTTTTCAAGTACATAGCTTTCTCTGCACTCATTGACATACCAGGTGGTAGCTTGCCAGGGAACATGGCATCAAATACATCAATGATTCTGTCACATGAAGTTACAGACATACAAGCTTGCAAGACCTTGAGTACCCAGATGATCCTTACTTTGTATACAGCATCTTTGTAACAAAACATCTCAGGAGTTTTACTTCCATTGCTAGCTGATATTTCATCTGATTGGGGCTGTTCCCTGGCAGATCAACACTTTCTTGTGCTCATCCAACTAAGCATGCTGTTTCAAATTGTAAAAGCTTTTGCAAGAGCTAAAGCTTTCCTGCACATTTGGCAGTAAAAAGTAAACTCAATCACCAGTCCTATGCTATTATTTATCTTTCTGCCATTCACATCATCTTTAGTTAACTAGAGCAACAAAATTTGGAGCTGTTCATTGTTTTTCCTAAATACACTTGGAACACCTGAGAGCCAAATAGGTCTAAACACAGCAGGAAAAACACTGAATACAAGATTTTTGTTATCTGAATATTACACCCAAGGCACTTTTTTCTTCTCACTCAACCTGCTATTAGTTCAATAGCTAAACTTTAGATGGAAAGAATATATTGTTTTTACCATCGGCATACAAGTAAATTCATATAAATTCATACTGGAATAGTTCATTTTATGAGGCTACAAAATCATCTATCTCTGAACATTACCGCAATATGGCCAATCCACCCTACCCACCATGTTGGCCCATGTTACTCTCTATCCTTGAAGAGAAGCACAATGTGATCATTATATCCCACTCACCATATAGGTCAATTTTGTAATGTTATAAGCTTCCTATGTTTACAACAGTTAATAAAGACTTGGTCACAAACAAAGTTCCTACTGTTTTGATGCTTCTTCCTGAACTGTAGTGGCATAACCAAGAGCTCAGTACAACAAGATTTGTGGAGAAGGTATATTATCTAAAGAGGGTCTTAAATATGTCATTGTTCAATTTTCAAAATACCATGCTCCCAAATAAGGAATTTTTGAGGGGGCTAAGGAACTTCCAGCTTAAAAAGGGACTGTAGAGGGACTACAGTCAAAAAAGGGACTTATTCCAAGCCTTGAGTTACTAGTATGCAGATTTATTCTTAGGGTAGGTGGTACCCAGGAAAAAGTTAATCACAGCACTCCCCCCTCATAAATCTAATATAAGCAAAAAAGTCAAATCAAAGCAAAAAAAAGCATTGAAACAGAAAATCTTCTAGCCATAACAGCTTCCTCCCAGCTGTAGCAGCTCCCAAGCTTTCCCTAGGGCAGCTAATCTAGGTGCCTTTCACTAGGAACAGCTCTGCAGAGCTGATAGTCTAGGCCTACTGGAGACCCTTATATCAACATCTCCTAGATATATCTACTAGCAACAAGAGGCAATTTTATACTAAAAGCCTAAGAGACCTTGAAAATAACCAAGGTAAAATTCTAGTTGATTGACTTCTTGCTATCTCAGAAAGGGGTTAGGTTGAGAAAATGAAACTTTTGGGGATGGGTCTACAAGATTAAAGTATATCCTGAGAAGGTATTTCAAAGCACCCACCTCCACTCCTTTCTCTAGAGAGCCCTGAAATTTGCCTACATGACAGGTCTATACCTGTTGAAATTTTGACAAAACAACATTTTACCTTAATTCTCAGTTACCACTTGCTTTTTCTTTGCCTTTAGTTCTGAAGATGCAATTCCTGTTATTTGAGTAGAATTCTGAGCCATATCAATGTTTTTTTTTCAAAATTTAGGAAATGTATTTGCATATCTTTAAAACCTTATAAATTGGGATTGAGCAAAGTTGTGAAGCTGAAAACATATTTGTTGTACTTCATTCAAGCAGAAGATCTGTTTTGCAAGGTTTCACTTTTATAACATACATATTTTTAAAAGTCAGGACCCTCTAGAGGGAGAGGGAGTAGAAGTAGATACTTCAAAATACCTTCCCAGGACATACTTTAGCCTGTATACCCATCCCTGAAAGTTTCATTTCCCTAACATAACCCTTTTCCAAGATAGCAAGAAGATACCATAACCATTACTTAACAATAATTTTACCATAACCTAAACTAGGCTAGTAAGTTTTTATCTAGGCTATGTGTTTGTACTTCCCTATTTAGGTAAAATTCTAGTTGAGCAACTTCTTGCTATCTCAGAAAGGGGTAAGGTTAAGAAAATGAAACTTTCAGGGATGAGTCTCCAGGCTAAAGTATATCCCAGAAATTGAGCAAAGTTCTGAAACAGAAAACAGCTTTGTTGTACTTCATTCAAGCAGAAGATCTAGTTTGCAAGATTTCACTTTTATAACACACATATTTTTGAAGGTCATCAAAGGTCAGGGCCCTCTAGAGGGAGAAGGAGTGGAGGTAGATACTTCAAAATACCTTCCTGGGACATACTTTAGCCTGTAGACCCATCCCTGAAAGTTTCATTTTCTGAACCTAATCCCTTTCTGAGATAGCAAGAAGTCAATCAACTAGAATTTTACTCCTATTTATTATGTCTTTTTGTATATACTGTTATCAACTTTAAAACAAGCCTCCACACAAATAAATAGTCTAGTGCACATTACTGCTAGGCCTGTACACATGCAAATTTTGTCTATGTCAATTAGAGATCACTGTACTTGAAAAGGTAACAATAAACCATGAAACATACATGAAAATAACCCTAGAGCATAGGCCTAATATGAGCTAGAAGTCTCTTCTTGAGAGTTTCATTCCCCTAAATTGACTAAGCCTAGCCAGCAGTTCCAACACAGCAAAACACCTCTCATCTACAATTTTGCTAAGCACCTAGCACTTACCCACCTTTGCAGGGACATTCTGCCATTCCTTGAAACTTTCTTTAGCAGCTGCAATTGCATGCAATGTATCTTCTTTGTTCATGTCAGGAACTTCACCTATTTTCAGTCCATTTGCCGGATTGGAAACAGGGAATTTCTTCCCAGATAAAGCATTTAGCCATTTTCCATTAATATAAGCTTGATGTTTAAATATACAAGCACCTCGGCTGCCCATTTGGCTTCTTCTTCTTATTCCTACAGATCTACAGACTTGCAGTCGTTATACTACAGTCCTACAGACTGGCTTTTATTTAATTTTTTATTTAATTCATTCGCTTCTTCCAGGACTCTTTACTAGGACGCTGCCAAACTACTGATGAGAAGCAACAAGTACAATTTTGTCTTTTAGAAAGTGTGACAAGCCTAAAATTTTAGTATCTATGCCGAACTTGCACACTATGGAAAATTCCAAATATGATAGTACATTTTTGAGGAACTAGAACAGTCTCTGAAAGACTGGTTTCAGTAACGAAAAAGCATGCATTACCACAGCAATCAGTCAGCGGCCCATAGACTGGCTCAGTAGCGCAAAATAAAACAGTGAAGTATAATAACTGTTAGCCTACCAAAAGATCATTACGCATTCTTCTTCGGCGTGTAAATCCAAGGAGACGGAAAAACAACACTTGCAGCTTTACATGGGCAAACTGCTACACTATGTTGTTGGGAGTAGCACTGAAAGAGTTGTTTAACTTTAGTGATGCACCTTTTTCACTGCCCTTGAAATTGAACTTTAATTTGGTGTGCCACGACTACGTTGAACACAGACTTCCCCAAATACAAAAAGCCTATTTTCTTTCAGATAATATAGAAAAATCAAAAGCAAAATCTCAGTTTTCAAACCTTCTTCATAAAAATTATAACACAAAGCAGAACCAAGTAAAACGGAAAACTATATACATACTGAAGACAACCATTTTTAAAAATGTGTCAGGCTGTGTCTTCATTATTACTTTTCCAGGCAAAGTTGCCCAAGTTATCTTACTTTTCAGATGGCCTCAGTCTCCACTGGTATTTTAAGTCTCAAAAAGGCAGATAAGAGTATTTAAAGTTTTTTTCAAGAAAGGCTAATTTTCGAAAACCCAAAATCGGTTTTTACACTGTCGACTTCGCTTAAAAAAGCCGAAATCTAGATGGGACTTTACAATACTTCAATAAAGAAAATAAAGTATGGCGGTAATTTTTAATTAAGATGAATTAAAACAGATCCGAGCAGAGACACAGTTTTAAAAAGTCACTAGGGCTGCTCAAAAATCAAAAATTGACGGGATAATTTTTGCTTTCAAGGAGGATACCAGTGTTTTTTATTGTGTCTGGTCTAATTAGGTACTTCAGAAGTGAGAATAAGGTGTGCCTGTAGTTTTCAATCGGTTGATTGATTTGTATCGACACAGTCTGAAATTCTTTGTTAGGGACATTCACTTTCCTAAGTGTAAATACCAGGAAGTGCAAATACACCTTTACATAGGGATTATACATGAAACTTAGGATTTTCAAAACTTTCGCTCTCATGGCTTTGTCACCAGCTGAGTCTCCTTTAGTGTGATTTGTGAAAAACAGCATGAGGAGTTTTACTGCTCCAAAAATCTAAGAATAGATACATCCAACAATAGTCGCCTCTTGCTGCCCTGAAAGTCTGATCTTACTACCGGAATTAGGCTACCAACTCTTTCTTTCACAGTATCCTATGTCTTGGTCCATCCTGTCAGCTTCAGACTTACGTAGGCAGCACGTTAGGCCTGCAGTTATTTTGAAACATGGTCTTATGCTGTGATTGACTTCTGACCTTGTCTTCCTCCTATCCTCCGCGGATAAAGATCCATCTCAACGTGATACTTCACGTTCGTTATGGTTACCTGCCAATTTTGCGCTTGATAATACTCGGGTTATTCGAAAATTATTTAATAGCAATCCTCATTGTATGATCCAATAGCCGACTCTCAGGAAATTTGTTTCTTTATATCTGTTTCGGTGGAAGCTTTTGCTTTTTGGTACAGTTTCCGGAGTCATGTTTGGCTTTCTTTTTATTGTTGTACTGGGTCCACCTGGAACAGTCCCAAAGATTTTCGGTAAGATTCAAGGTAGTTTTACATCTAAGTCTGTAGGAATGGCAAGATATATATTGCTTTTCAAAAAGAGAGTTTCCAACCAAAGCTCGTTTAAAAGGTGTTACATTATTTCTTGAGTCGGCATAGTCAGGTGACACGTTCCATGATTCAATTGACTAATTTGCAAAAAAAAAAAAAACAGTCCAAACTTTCTTAAAACCCTTTTCTGATGAAATTTGAATGACTTCTGCTGTGTGGACAAATAATGTCTAAACTAAAAGAATTTACTTAAAGACAGATTATCAGCACCTTCAATAATTCGATATATATTAACCAGGTCTATTCTGTCCCATCTGAATTGCAGAAATGGTAAGCCTAAACACCTTAGCCTTTACTCATAAGACAAATACTTCAAATAAGAAACAAGTTTAAATGCCTTTTTTTGGTTTTGAATAAGCTGTAAATCAGATTTTCTTGTTGGATACCGCACACATATCCAGTAATCAATTTTGGTCACGTCATTGTCTTATATAGCGTGGTCAAGCAGTGCAGGTTAAACGTTTTAAATTTCACGCTATGACTCAAGAAGCTTTTTCTATTTTCATATAAAGTCTAAATTTAAAACTATGGGACTGAGAGGGTAGCTTCTATCAAATTGAAGCAAAACACTGAATTAAAGAGTTCATAATAAACTTTTGTAAGTAAAGAGCAATAGTTGTCAATAAAACCTGGAAGCCTAAACAACCAAGTTTTTGTTACAATTTCTGCGTCACACAATCTTGTTACTTAAGTGAATCATAAATGTGTAACATCTGATATTTTAAAATTTGCTTATCAAAACCTATTGGTGTTCAGAAGTTGACACAATTTTAGAAGCAGGTTAGTGCCCTTGAAAAAGGAAGTCAATGTGTCTTTGAGGTCAGAGATTCGATCTTGTTGGGCCCATATCACCACAAATGGCAGATCACTTCTGAAATCACTTGTCCTGTATTGTTTGGGTTACCAGAACGTATGTTGTCCGTCAACTAATCCAGAATGTGTTAAGCATTAACCCTCTAAACCTTTGGCGTCATTTCCGTCTCTTAAGAAACCTACTACTGCTACTATTGACTACTCACCGCAGCACCAAGCTGCCTGGGGCCAACACAGCTACTCACGCTCGTCTTCCATCCCAATCTATTTAAAACCCTCCTCTTTACCCCTCCCAGGAAGTTCCCATTACCTTTAAATCTTTCTTTATGCCAGCTTCCCACCCAAAATGCGGACAACCTGCTTTTAGTTTAGCCCAAGACGGTTGGCCAAAAAGGGCATTCTGTCCTCTTTCATCCACAGAGCGTGACCTAGCCATCTCAACCATTCTTTACTTATAGCCCTAGAAAGCGGGATTGAACAGCCCTTTTCGTACAGTCTACTGTTTGAAACACAGTCCCAAAACAATCTGTAATTAATTTATATGAAAACCATCTAGCAAATCTTCATCTGCTTTTCGGAGCGCCCATGCTACAAAGTCATATTTGACCACTGTCGTCACTGTAGCTTCCAATATTCTAATTTTGGTTTGAAGACTTATCTTTCTGTTCTTCAAAACTTTTTTTTTAACTATGAAAAAATACCCTGATCATTGGCTATTCTACTTCTATCATCCCTTCTCCTCCCACCGTCTTTACTAACAACACTATCAGGTAAATGAATCTGTCCACCTCATCAATCATTTTGTAACCCAGCCTCACCTTCTCATCTTCACTTATTCCTAGTCTTAGTGACTTGGTCTTCTTAACATTTATTTTCAATCCTTTTATAGCACTCTGAACTTACGAAACCTCATTCACTTACAAAGCTCATTCATTTTGCTCATAATTTCATCTAGAATACTTAACTCATCAGCATACTTTAAGTCCAGGAGAGTTTTTTCCCCCATTTTAATCCGGGGTCTCTCATTGCCTTTCTTGTGCTTCTCATGGCAAAATCCATCAAAATGATTCATATAAAGGGGAATACAAAAAAAAACCTGCATAATTCCTGATTTAATACTAAACCAGCTGCTAACCTCGTTTGCGACCTTAAACAAAGCATTTTTATTCTCATACTAGCTGTTGGGGTGGCGCTTCGCGCCACCCCAACACCTAGTTGGTGGGGCGCTTCGCGTCCCCCAAGCCCCCCCCCGCGCACGTAAGTCGTTACGCGCCATATAAGTTACGTGCCATTGTAGTTGTGTCCCTGTCTCCCACCTGTGAATAGAGATAGATATATACATATATATATATATATCTATATATATAAAAATAAGTTGTCTGTCTGTCTGTGGATGGATCAGGTGACGTCATGTTTCGGCTGACGTCATGAAATTAGTTGCCGTCATTTTTGCTTTGAAGGTGACGTCATTCAAGTTATATAAGACATATGTTCGCCGTCATGTTTCGGCTGACGTCATGAAATTAGCTGCCATCATTTTTGCTTTGAAGGCGTGACGTCATTCAAGTTATATAAGACGTATGTTCGCGTAGAATTCTATTAATGCTTAAGTTTATAATGACTGATGAAGATGCTCAAAGAGTCTATGCCAGAAAACTTGCTGCTGATAGAGAAAGTCAGAAAAGAAAGCGTGCCGAGGAACTACCAGAGCAACGCGAAAGCAGACTTGCTGCTAAAAGAGAAAGTGAAAAAAGAAAGCATGCCGAGGAACTACCAGAGCAACGCAGAAGCAGACTTGCTGCTAAAAGAGAATGTGAAAAAAGAAGGCGGGCCGAGGAATTACAAGAACAGCAAGAAATCAGGCTTGCTGCTGATAGAGAAAGTAAGAAAAGAAAGCGTGCCGAGGAATTACAAGAACAGCAAGAAATCAGGCTTGCTGCTGATAGAGAAAGTAAGAAAAGAAAGCGTGCCGAGGAATCAGAGCAATCTGAAAGTTATCGCCTGGCATTCAGGTACAACCCAGTCGATGATTATAGCTTGAGTAGATGTGTTCAAATCGGGACAATGTCTAAAATTTGTCCCTATTGCAAGGCCTTGAAATTCAATGGTGAAACAATGGGAATGTGTTGCGCCTCAGGAAAAGTTAAACTTCCTCTATTGGCTGCACCACCAGAGCCATTGAAGACTTTCCTTACTGGAACTACGTCAGAATCTAAGCGTTTTTTGTCAAAAATCAGACAATACAACTCATGTTTCCAAATGACGTCGTTTGGAGCCCAAATCGAAAATCCAGATCAATTTATGTCTACTTTCAAAGTAAAAGGGCAAATTTATCATAAAGCAGGGTCCCTTCTACCATTCTTAGGCGAGAATCATAAATTTTTACAATTGTACTTCATCAGTGATAGAAATTCTGAATTGAATGCACGTTGCGAAATTTCTCCCAACGTTGAAAGGACAATCGTTTCCCAATTGCAACATCTTTTCCACGAAAATAATAATTTAGTGCGTCTGTTCAAAACAGCCATCGATTTGATGCCTACTGATACTCATAAAATTGCTATTTCCGCTGACAAAACGCCTCCTGGCCAACATGTGCGTAGATACAATGCTCCGACTATCGACGAAGTGGCAATCGTTATGGTCGGTGATCAGTTTTTACCTCGAGATATTATTCTACATAAGCGAAACGCTCAGTTGTTAAGAATTGCTGAAACTCATCGATGCTACGATGCCCTACAATATCCTATCATTTTTTGGGATGGAGCCGACGGCTATCACTTTAATATTAAATTGATGAATCCAGCCACTAACAAAGAAATGAATAAGAAATGCAGTGCAATGCATTATTATTCCTATAGACTAATGATTCGGCAGGATGAAGAAAATTATATTTTAAAATGCCGTGAATTGTTTCACCAATTTGTCGTGGATATGTATGCTAAAATTGAATCAGAACGTTTGCTATATATCCGCCTGAATCAGACCAAGCTCCGCTCTGAACAATACATTCATTTGCGAGATGCAGTTATAAATGACGGTAATACCACAAACGTTGGAAGATTAACAATTTTACCTTCGTCATATGCTGGCAGTCCCCGTCATATGCATGAATATGCTCAAGATGCTATTGCGTATGTTCGTCTCTATGGTCGTCCAGATTTATTTCTTACATTTACATGTAATCAATCTTGGGACGAGATACTGCAGCTTTTACTTCAAGGACAATCGGCGGTTCATAGGCATGACATTACGGCACGTGTCTTCCGGCAAAAGTTGAAATCACTGATAAACTACCTTGTAAAACATGAAGTGTTTGGGTCAGTGCGATGCTGGATGTACTCAGTGGAATGGCAAAAACGAGGTTTGCCACACGCACATATACTAATCTGGCTACATAAAAAAATTACTTCAAACGAAATTGATGATGTGATTTCCGCTGAAATACCTGATAAAAATGTCGATAAGGGGTTACATGATATTATTGTAAAAAATATGATACATGGACCTTGCGGTGCACTGAACGATAATTCACCATGCATGGCCAAAGGAAGGTGCACAAAGCAATATCCTCGACTTTTAGTACCCAAAACAATTACTGGCAATGATGGTTACCCACAATATAGAAGAAGATCTACTGAAGATGGCGGTAAAACAGCAATAATAAAGAAGCGTAACGGTACCACCATCGAAGTAGATAACCAGTGGGTTGTTCCATATTCCCCTTTATTATCAAAAACTTTTAATGCACATATAAACGTTGAATACTGTAACTCCGTAAAGGCAATAAAATATATATGTAAATACGTCAACAAAGGCAGTGACATGGCAGTTTTTGGCTTGCAGTCCGAAATCAAAGATTTCGATGAAATCGTAGAATATCAGGCTGGAAGATACATAAGCAGTAATGAAGCTGTTTGGCGAATTCTTTCATTTCCGATACATGAACGTAGTCCAGCTGTTGTTCACTTAGCGGTACATTTACAGAATGGTCAACGTGTTTATTTCACGGAAACCAACGTGCAACAAAGAGTCCTGAATCCACCGGATACAACATTAACAGCTTTTTTTTCGCTTTGCAAAAATGATTCTTTTGCGAAAAAACTGCTGTATACTGAAGTGCCTTCGTATTACACGTGGAATACTAAAAATAAAGTATTTGAACGTCGAAAACAGGGTAAGTCAGTCGACGGCCAACCTACCATCTTCAAAGATACCACGATAGGAAGACTCTACACCGTTCACCCCAATCAACATGAATGCTTCTTTCTACGCCTGCTTTTGGTGAATGTACCCGGTCCGACATCCTTTGAGTATTTGAGGATTGTAAATGGTACTATACATGACACTTACCGTAGTGCATGCCAAGCTCTGAATTTATTGGAGAATGACCAACACTGGGATAACTGCATCAATGACGCGTGCGAAACGTCAACCCCAAGTCAAATTCGTGCATTGTTTGGCATCATTTTAACAACTTGCTCTCCATCAGCTCCTACAGATTTATGGGAAAAATATAAGTAAAAAATGTCCGAAGATATACTTCATCGAAAACAGTTAGAGACGTCAGACATGACTTTTGATTTTACACCAGAAATTTATAACTACACTTTAGTTGTTATAGAAGATATTTGCATAAGTATGGCAAACAAACCTCTTCAGGGTTTGGGAATGCCTTCACCTAACCGTATCGCTGCTGTTTCGACATGTGTAGAATTGGATCGTGAACAAAGTTACAGTACGAGTGATCTATTGTCGTATGTACAAAATAACATTTCCAAGTTAACGTCGGAACAAAAAGACATTTATGATACGATAATGCATTGTGTCGATAACAACGTTGGAGAAATTTTCTTTTTGGATTCGCCAGGAGGT